>NC_134493.1:27683931-27781431 GCF_040206685.1 Ascaphus truei | reverse complement strand
GAAAAATCCGACCGCGAGAAGTTTTTTTTCACCTTTGAACCATTCGGCTCACTCGCCAAATCCGCATAGGAGGTAAAAGCGACTGGACAGATGTACCAATGTCCAAGTGGTTTGCAAAATCTTTAGCCTATTTACCCTAGATTTCGACAAATCTAAGGTAAAAAATCACACTGCTTGAAAATGAGCAAAGAATTCGCTAAAATGACAAATTTCCGCAGAGAATTAGCCAAGTTTTGTTAAGATTCCCACAAATATGGCTGTTCCGGAGCAGAGCGCGCGCTCTCTGGGGCGTTCGCCGATATCTCATGTACAGATAAGTGTTTGGGAGATATTGGTGACAATGGGCAGTCTACCAGATTGGTGGTGTCTCAAATTACTTACAACAAAGTCTCTGCCGCGACAAAGCACCTCCGCTGACACCCCGCTGTGCGGGCTGGACGACTCTTTAGGGTAAATCACATCACTGTGGCAGATAGAAAACACCGGATGTACTGATGGTTAGAAAGGGATCAGGATCACTGGTTTATTTGCGTTTGCTTTATCCCTGTCTCCCCCACAAAATCCAAATATCTTTTTCCTTTGATTTACTTGTCCCAGGGAATCCCCAGAGAAAGTGTTGTCCGTCACCCAGGGCAGGGGAATTTTAAATGCCGCAGGAAACGGTACATTTAGTATATTTAGAAATGTAGTAAAATAACATTATCCACGTCTTTGTATTATCCTTAAAGTGCAATAACAGTAACAGGCTAATCGAAGGAGAGTAAACAAAACATGCAACACCAATGACATATTATGTGGTTTTCAGAAAAGTAACTTTTCGGTACAAATGTTTCACCGGTGTAGGTTCTACCAATAAACTGCCGAGAAATGCCTTACAAGACTATGTAGCAGCCAGAAGCGGTATCCGACCAAACGGCCCTGTACATGTGCAGCCATGGCACGCCGGTCAGCCTCACCTCTTCACTACCCAGTTCCCCTGGACCAGCATCGCCACCTGCTGGATGCACCGCAGAACAGGGATTGATTCCGTTCCCGCTGCCATTAAGCCCATGAGGTTTGCGAAAGGTATGGCCTTCACTGCATGGACAAGAATGCAAAGAAACACGCGTGTTGGAGAGCGATAGATCTGCGCCGCTATAGCATCCTACGCAAATGTTAGCAGCTCCTCTCTGCATAGCACTGTTCTGGAAACCCCTTGTGCACCGTTTATGGCTAAATACAGACAGTCCTCGGTTATCCGACACAATGCGTTACTCAAAATGGCGTTGGATAGCGGAACGTCTTAAAGCGAAACACGTTTTCCCATAGGAACACTGTTTAAATGAAAGGTTCCGTTCCTGAAGGCATTTTTAACACTTAAAAACACCAAATATTTTACCCAGGCAATAAGATATGCAGCACACACATACATTATATAGTGTATATACTGTATTATATATAATATATAATAATATAATATATTATATAGTATAATACAATATAATATTAAATAATATATATTATACACATAAACAACTTTGCAAAGCGTCGTAAGAGCGTTGGATACGCCATTTTGGCGTTGTAAAAATGAACATAGGTATGCATTGCATAGCGTTGGATAAGCCATTTTGGCGCATTGCATAGCGTTGGATAAGCCATTCGTTGTAAAACGAGGACTGCCTGTATAGTGACTTGGTTCTGCTGAGCCTGAAGTGAATGGCTTGGTGGCTCCTTCGCTGCATTGGATATCTGCACCGTCTCGTAGCCAAGGGGTTAATAGCTCAGTGATAATGCCGTCTGCTTTCCTGCCTCTGCCCTCATTAGCTTCTCTCCGGAATAGAACACGGAACAAACCATTTTTCAGCAGGATCTTGATCTGGTCAGCCAGGGGCAGGGTTCTCAGCTGAGCCATGGACAGCATGTTGCTTGGAGCAACTGGCTTTTCCCTGGTTATACAAGGCAAAAAAGGAGTTAAAAGGAACACTTTAGCTATTCAGTTGTCACTAAAAACAATGTCTATTTCAGAAAGGGTTAAAACAAAAACAAAAAAAAACAAAAAATTAACGCAGTTCTCTGATTGGTTTCTTCAGTCCTGTAAAAATGGTATAAAATGCATTTATCGTCTTAATGTCGGGTACATAACTGATGTTTCTTTCAGAATCAACCAAGCCTCTTATAGGGAGGAAAGCGAACAGCTAATGAGTATCAGTGACCGACCAGCCAAGTAAGGAAAAGGTTAAAAAAGGTTCTGGTGATGAAGTATAGAATTGTACTAGTCCTACAGAATGTAATACAATGTCACAGCCTGCGATGCCCTATAGGCCTTTCATTCACGGTGATTCATAGATATAGATAAAATACACATATCTACATACAACACACGTGCGCGCATACAACACACAACACACAACACACAACACACAACACACAACACACAACACACAAACTTACTTTTCTTCCTCAACGCTTGGTGGCATCAGCATCGCCAAATATTCACTAAGGCAGTAAAAACATAGATCACATAGGAGAAAGGGCTTTTGATAACACACATTGCATAGTCAACATCTTATATATATATAAATAAATAACTTAACTCTGCTTTGTTTGCATCGTTGTAATAACATTCTTACATGTCAAATACCCGATTGTGGAGGGGAAACCACGCGTTGCTACAAAGTACTTACATTTGGAAGCTACAGTGTGAACACAATGAAAGGAATGTATATCTGGGCAGTGACCTATATATTAACCAGTACCCTATAATTCTCTGTCCTATCCAACCAAGAAGAAACCGTTGCCCATCGCATAGCAATTGGTCGAAAAAAAAAAAAAAAAAAAAAAGTAAAACCAAATAAAACATTTACCTGGAGGATTTAATTAATTCTGTATTCTCCGCCATCCCGGTATTCTGGCAAAGCAAATACTGGCGCTCATGCTCTGAGCGACTGTCCTGGGGATACAGAAAGAAAAGAAGCCTTTGTATTGCATTTATTTGGAGCCAGACCGGACATACAAAGCGCGCTCTGGCGCGGCCAGACCCTCAGCACTGTGAGAAGGTTAAACTCGGATAGTACTAATCAGGGAGCGCCAAAGCCCGGACAGTCCAACTCACCATTGCAACTTAATGAATAAGCCCCTCGGTCTTCCCTGATGAATGGAATACGATGAGGGGTCCCATTGTGATGTTACAAGGGATACCAAGGGATACTACTTTTAAGTTTTTTTTTTTTTTTTTTTAAAGCCCCTTGTGTGTTGTATTGTACGATCCCTTCTATAATGAGGACCAGATCTTTGCAGCATTATCCAAGATCTCTGCAACTTCTTGAATTTAGACACAGTATCACTACTTTTCTTACATGCTTCAACCTTGGAATACTATATAGATAGTCTGGCTATGGCTACATAGTAGAGAAGGATACAAAAAATAAAAAAAAGACATATGTTCATCAAGTTCAACCTATGTTACATTTAGATGACAGATACGTATCCTAGATTTGTACTTATAGTATATTGATCCAGAGGAAGGCAAACACTAAACCCCAGTGATACATTATACAATACTGTCTCATAAGGGGGAAAAAATAAATTCCTTCCCGACACCAATAATAGCAATCAGATTCCTCTCTGGATCAACATCCTTCCCATGTTTACTTATTTAGTAAATCCCTGTATACCTTTCCTTTCTAAAAAGATGTCCAACCTATTTTTTTTTTAAAGATCTCTATTGTATCTGCCATCACAGTCTCCATGGGTAATGAATCCCACATTGTAACTTCCCTTACTGTAAAGAACCCTTTCCTTTGTTGCTGGTGAAATCTTCTTTCCTCCGACCTTAAGGGATGGCCCCGAGTCCTTTGTACTGCCCGTGGGATGAATAGCTCTTTTGAAAGGTCCTTGTATTGATCAATATGTAAGAGTTATCCTATCCCCTCTTTGACGCCTCTTTTCTAATGTAAACAAATCTACGTTAGCTAGCCTCTCCTCATAAGATCAGATTTTCCATCCCCTTTATTAATTTGGTTACCATTATCTGCACTTTCTAGTTCCATAATGTTTTTTTTTTTTATGAAATGGTCAAAACTGTTCTCCATATTCAAGGTGTGTTCTTACTGATGCTTTAAACAGTGGCATAATGATGTTTACTTCCCTTCCATCCATACCCAGTTTAATGCAAGATGAGATTTAATTTGACTTTGCAGCTACTGCATGACTTTGGGCACTATTGCCAAGCCTGCTGTCTACAAGCACTCCTAAATCCTTCTCCATCAAGGATTGACCTAACTGTGCCTCTTAATTTGTAAGTTGCCTGTTTATTCTCGTTTCCTACAAATACATTTTTGTTGTAAACATAATTACCCATGGAGACTGTGATGGCAGATACAATAGATTTGTTACAAAAAGGTTACACATCTTTTCAGAAAGGAAAGTTATACAGGGATATACCAAATAAGTAAACATGGTAAGAATGTTGATCCGGGGAGTAATCCGATTGCCAATATTTGGAGTCAGGAAAGAATTTATTTTTCCCCTTATCATTGGATAATGTGTCACTGGGGTTTTTTGTTTGTCTTCCTCTGGACCAATATACTGTAAGTACGGATATAGGATAAAGTATCTGTTAGCATTTAACATAGGTTCACTTGATGGATGTAAGTCTTTTTTCAATCTCATCTACTATGTAATTTACCAGTTTTGCTCATCTGATTCCCTTTGGCAACTTTTATTACCTTCCTTATAATTCTGATACGATGCCTTGGTCCCTTCTGACTAAGACTAAATGCCTGCCTCTTATTTTCCATTTCCAACCCTACCTGTTTATTTAGGCACATTGGACTAGACTTGTTTCTTTTATACTTATTACCCAACTGTATACACGGATAAGTGTACTTTTCTAACAGTGTTTTATTGTTTTACTGCCCATTTATCTTCTACATTTTTTTCCTGCAAAATGGTACTCAATTTATTCCTTGTAGATTATTCCTCAATTTATTCAAATCTGCCTTTCTAAAATGTAAAGTATTTATTGAACCCATATAATATGTTTTTTATTTTAAATGAGACAGTTATGATTACGGTTTCCCAAATGTTCCCCGACTTTAATATTTATTATTACTTCTACATTGTTGCATATTAACAAATCCAGTACTGCCCCTCTCCAGATTGGTTCCTCAATAATTTGGATCATGTAATAGTCTTTTAAACACACCCAAAAACCCTTATTCCTTTTGTTGTAATGCTAAACTCATTGCTCCAGTCTGTGTCTGGATAATTAAAATCACCCATGATGCAAACATGACCCAGTTTTGCTGCCTTCTCCATTTGCAAAATTATTTTGGCTTCCTCAATCTCACAGATATTTGGTGGTTTATAGCATATCCCTACAAACATTTTCTTTATACTTTTACCTCCGATGCTAATTTCTATCCACAAGGTCTCTACATTTTCATCATTCTCTTTGTAAACATTTTCCTTTATAATAGGATTTAAATCTGGTTTAACATATAAACACTCGATCACCTCTTCTATCTGCTCGATCCTTCCGAAAAACCCTCTCAATGACCTGACGAGTCATGAGTTTCATTCCCCCCCCCCCCCCATGATATCACACTGCTCCCTTACAGCTATTAATTCAAGCTCCCCCAATAGAAGATCAAATGTTTTTTGTTTTGTTTTTTTAACTATAGCACAGCTCACTTGGTCTACATACTATGGTGTCCCTGCGGTAAGTGTTAAGTGGGTAAAACCATCAGTCCTGTAAGAAAGAGAATTACCGAACACAAATCAGCTACTCGACAAGCCTAAGGGGAACACGAGTGACATAGTAACTGAATCCCCAATGGCCAGACATTTGTCACAGATGAGACATAATATAAGCCAGTTTAGGTGCCAGATAATAGAATGGGTACCACCTCCAAGAGGGGAGGGGATCGGGACAAATTATTCCTTGGAGAAAAGAAATCTCAGTGGATATTTGAACTGGACAGTGTAGGAATGAATTTCTTGATTTTAGGGTTTTTCTGTAGTTTATGACTAGTGATTAAAGGGTATTTCCTTTGCAGCTCATTATTAGGGTAGTGCATTATTCTGTTGAAGTATACCCTTTTTGTTAGGTACACTTTTCTTTTGGATTCTTATCTTTTACATTAGAATAAAAAAAATTAAAAAAAAAAGGATGTACATTATGAAATATCTAAATAAATAGAAAGATTGCTGTCATTTATGAGATGAAGGAACTGTTATTTTGTTTTATTATATATATATATAGGGATTTACTTAGATTCACATACACTGTTATTGATGACAGGTAGAGATGTTTATTTTATTAATATTTGTATATAGGTACAGTATATGGTTTGCTATTTCACGGTCTCCTGGGTGTCGGCTTATGATGCTGCACTTATTCCTATGTATTGATTAGTGCATGGGAATTTTAGAAGGAGGTATTGGGAGTAAGACATGCCTGGTTATGCTTCGGTTTCACTCCTTTCTGGTGAAACGCAGGACGTCATTGTACAGATCTCCTTCGGGTAATGGGAGGCACTGGTGTGGGACTATGTTGCTTCTACAAGCTGTTGCTAAGATACAGTGCACTCCGAGGACAGGAAGTTGGGTGAGGTCACTTCCAGTGCAGCCGAGCATGCAGTCGGCATGTGGTTAAACTGCATTTTTTTGTTATACTGTCATTACCTACCTGATGAAAGCCCGTTGGGGGCCAGAAACTTTGCTTTTTTTGATGTATTGACTTAAATAAAATGGCATTTTATTTTCACTACAAGAGGTCGTCCAAGAAATGATTCTTAGGAAATGATGCTGCTAAGACCGCGAGTCTGCTTCGCGAGTCTGTGTGAGTGACCGCGAGTCTGCTTCGCGAGTCTGTGTGAGTGACCGCGAGTCTGCTTCGCGAGTCTGTGTGAGTGACCGCGAGTCTGCTTCGCGAGTCTGTGTGAGTGACCGCGAGTCTGCTTCGCGAGTCTGTGTGAGTGACCGCGAGTCTGCTTCGCGAGTCTGTGTGAGTGACCGCGAGTCTGTGTGAGTGACCGCGAGTCTGCTTCGCGAGTCTGTGTGAGTGACCGCGAGTCTGCTTCGCGAGTCTGTGTGAGTGACCGCGAGTCTGCTTCGCGAGTCTGTGTGAGTGACCGCGAGTCTGCTTCGCGAGTCTGTGTGAGTGACCGCGAGTCTGCTTCGCGAGTCTGTGTGAGTGACCGCGAGTCTGCTTCGCGAGTCTGTGTGAGTGACCGCGAGTCTGCTTCGCGAGTCTGTGTGAGTGACCGCGAGTCTGCTTCGCGAGTCTGTGTGAGTGACCGCGAGTCTGTGTGAGTGACCGCGAGTCTGCTTCGCGAGTCTGTGTGAGTGACCGCGAGTCTGTGTGAGTGACCGCGAGTCTGCTTCGCGAGTCTGTGTGAGTGACCGCGAGTCTGTGTGAGTCTTCGCGAGTCTGTGTGAGTGACCGCGAGTCTGCTTCGTGAGTCTGTGTGAGTGACCGCGAGTCTGCTTCGTGAGTCTGTGTGAGTGACCGCGAGTCTGCTTCGCGAGTCTGTGTGAGTGACCGTGAGTCTGTGTGAGTGACCGCGAGTCTGCTTCGCGAGTCTGTGTGAGTGACCGCGAGTCTGTGTGAGTGACCGCGAGTCTGTGTGAGTGACCGCGAGTCTGCTTCGTGAGTGTGCTGTCTTTTTTTTTCCCCTTTATTTTTTCCTTCTTGAGTCTGTAAAATAGCAGGACCATCAATATTAACCCTTTGAGTGACCCAAGCGGTTGCCACTAAATCATGGGGTCTGACACGTATGGGGCTAGTGTCACGCCCGCAGTGTGCCTTGTTTTGTAGAGCAGACCACGTCCAGCGCCCCTATAGAACGCAGGGCGCGCGCCACCTGCAGTGCAGGGAAATGGAAGAGGTTTCCGGGTTCAGGGACGTCGAGATCGCCGTTTGCCAGAGAAGCCGTGGCACTTTGGTGCCGCGTCCCCTCTGGCATCCAAAGGGTTAATAGGTTTATTGCAAATGAGAATCGAATGTTGTTTTTTCCCCTATTTAGGGACCTTCCCAGGATTCAGGACAGCCACAATGGTGCCTCCCACTCAACTTAAACCAATATGAAACGGATTCAAAAGGTGCTGCTTTCCAGCAGCTATTAACGCTGCTTTAGTAGATCTCTTATTGTCCTTTCCGAGGCCGTTTTAACGGTTTTTTTCATCTGATGCTTTGTTGAGGAGATACGCGATTTAAATATTAAGTGTCCGGGAGGTTAAAATGACGCTCTCCCAGGAGCGCAGTGCAATCTAAAGGTTACCATGAATCAAGAAAATATGGAAATCATGTTTTAAAAAAAATGTAAATACTAGAATAACTTTTTCTTTGTTTTTAATGAGCAGGACAGGCTCACAGGGCAGGACAGGCTCACAGGGCAGGACCCTAACATTATAGGCGTTAAACTCATACGGTTCTGGTGGAATTGCTGTTCTAGGCACATACAGGTGAGACAGGCTTGTCCTGGGAAGGTGAGACAGGCTTGTCCTGGGAAGGTGAGACAGGCTTGTCCCGGGAAGGTGAGACAGGCTTGTCCCGGGAAGGTGAGACAGGCTTGTCCCGGGAAGGTGAGACAGGCTTGTCCCGGGAAGGTGAGACAGGCTTGTCCCGGGAAGGTGAGACAGGCTTGTCCCGGGAAGGTGAGACAGGCTTGTCCCGGGAAGGTGAGACAGGCTTGTCCCGGGAAGGTGAGACAGGCTTGTCCCGGGAAGGTGAGACAGGCTTGTCCCGGGAAGGTGAGACAGGCTTGTCCCGGGAAGGTGAGACAGGCTTGTCCCGGGAAGGTGAGACAGGCTTGTCCCGGGAAGGTGAGACAGGCTTGTCCTGGGAAGGTGAGACAGGCTTGTCCTGGGAAGGTGAGACAGGCTTGTCCCGGGAAGGTGAGACAGGCTTGTCCCGGGAAGGTGAGACAGGCTTGTCCTGGGAAGGTGAGACAGGCTTGTCCTGGGAAGGTGAGACAGGCTTGTCCCGGGAAGGTGAGACAGGCTTGTCCTGGGAAGGTGAGACAGGCTTGTCCTGGGAAGGTGAGACAGGCTCGTCCCGGGAAGGGTTCACCCTCGTTTACCTTGACATTAGAATAGTGTAGATGGACCCAGGGCTCCTCAGCCTGCTTCTTCTGCAGGAATTCATAGGACTGGACCCGCCGCTGCCGGGCTTGTTCGGACTCCGGCCGGGAAAAGCGCACCTGGTTATTGGAAAGAATCGTTACGAAAACATCATAAAGTGACATCTACTTCTTAACACTTTGCCCATTTGCTCGCTGCCAGCTGCGCCTCCATGCTAGTGACATGCACATTTATGTTAAAGAATAAATATTAAGAAGAACAGAACGTCGTGCCTGAGCTGTGATTCCCATGTCAGGGAATGGAAGTTACACTTGAGAAATTAAAGGGTCAGTTTCCCCTACACGTTTACACCCGCCCATTCTTAATATGGGTCCGAAACAGGGGGGGGGGGGTTCAGGGGTCCCCCTGGTTCCTCAGATACTTACCAGGAAAGGTGCAGCGATTCCTCCCGTCCAGGGGAAAGAGAACACGGCTTACATTTCCTGCATCACACAGGGGCCCGCACCGTCCTGGCTTCCTATTGGCCCGTGTGATGCGGGACATTTAAAAACAAACCAGGAAGTACCCGCGGCACCTTTCCAGCAACCAGAGGGCCCCCAGAGCTGAAATGAACACTGTTCAGTTCCAGACACCACCTGCCTCCCATCCATGTAAAAAACATGATATGTATTCGTCTTGGAAATGTACCTTTCAGCTCCAGTAATATAGCCCTGAATACTTCTGTAATATTAGGGTTTGCTTTTTGTTATTCACTCGTCAGCACCCTCTATATATACTACTGGTGTCAAGAATTGTTACTGCATGCGGTGAAGACATCTGTCCCGTACTGGAGAAGACTTTAGTCCCATTCTTTTGAATGGAGCTGAACTCTTTACCAGCACGGGGAAGGCGCCATCACAGCATATTGGATCAAGGGCCTTGGTTTCGAAATGAATACAATAAATAAATAAATAGTGTGCACATGCCGCCACGATCCGAATTCACACTTACAGTAACCTGCTTAACGTCCTCTTCGCCTTCATCCTGGGAAGAATCGCCGGCTGCAGAAGGAGACACAGAAAGTGGAACACTTCCACCCCCGGAGATTTCCCTCCATCATGTCCCAGTAATTAAAGCCCAGACAAAGCTACCTTCGTTGGCGGCTTCTCTCTCCCGATACTTGCTGTCTGCCTTGTCCAGGTAGGAGAAGCTAGGCCGCAGCTGCAGAATCCCATGCAGAGGTGTCAGGTGAAGTTCCCCTGCATGAACAGGACATCAGGTGAGAATATGTACAGGTGACCGGGTGGTGACAATGTATCGTGATAGACTAACCTTTTCGATAGATAGCAGCAGCGTAGCGGGAAGTGGTGTTTGCAGCTTGTATGGAAGAGAAAGTCTGCTTGTCCATAAGTTTCCTGTATATAAAGAACAAAAAAAAAAAAAAACAGTTCTACTTAAGGAGAACAAAACATCTGTATGCAAAGCCCCAGCACATCATAAAGTAAAAGTGATTAGGACAAGCCATCACCCCCCCCCCCCCTAAAACAGTGCGTTAGTGCCACAGCACGCTCTCAGCAACATTCTGCTTAGCATTTTAGTTTGATCATAGTTATTATAAGAGATCCCTTCTTGCCCTTTCAGACGCTAGAGATGAATGAAATCCTGATTTTTAGAACAGCAGAAAAACATTTTGTTTTATTAAAGAAGAGCACAGGGCACCCACAGGGACACTTACATTATACGAGAAACGCCGATAGGTTTCTGGGGGTGGGTTGCTGATTTGAATAAAATACCATAACTGTCTCATTGCAACTTAAATCAAGTCCCCCGGCACTGAAGGGCTCAACTGTATTTAAGCAACATAGTCCCATCCTTTTTATCTGCCGTTATTAAAGTTGCAACCAAGCAATATCCTACATGTGTTTTTTAATAAATCAGTTCTGTACTATGAGAAAATACTTGTAGCATTTGTTTTCCCTTTAACCCACTCTGAATGACATTTGTAATGTATTATAACGCAACGCATTTTTTATTTCTGTAGCAACCATTTACAAAGTCACATCCCCTTCCTCTTCTGAAACAGGCTCTAGCACACCTCTTTTTGGGCCCTGCCGTCTCTCTAGCAGTGCACCAATTGTATCTAGTGACTGCCTGGTCACATAATCTTCCCCATAGAACTTTGCATCTTTGGTCCTCATCTGCTGCACTGACAGCCATTTAGTGAACCCCCGAGCAGGATCTTCGCCGATCGATCGGCAACTTAGCTAATTACTTATCATTGTGTGGATTGTATTGATGCACATACTAAATGGGGAAGGGGGGGGGGGGAGCAGCTTGGACTGCAGCTTTAGGAAAAAACTAAACCAGAAGACCGTTTAATAAGCAATGTGCATACAAAGTCTGGGAAAGAGCTTGAGTGCGCCGAATACTTACGACGAGTAGGTGCTGGTTTCATCGCTGCCGGTGCCATCGACATTCAGCGCGATCTGCTCACCTTTACTGCGGCAGTAATTCGGGCTCATGGCGTTAATCGCCATTTCAAGTTCCACCTAAAAAAAGAAGAAGATTTTGAAATAAATGTAGTTACTGGAAAATTCTAAGACATCCTGGCCTGATTAGTGCTGTAGGGGCTGCACCAACAGGGACCTCTTAGGTGCTAAAAAACACATCTGCAGAAGGGCAGGACAAGTTATATGAAAAACAGAGGCGAGGAAGCCCTGGATCCCAGATGAATGCAACAATCACAATTCGTAGAAGAATATCCAGATTCACTACTGTAGCAGACATGGCCAGTGATGAAAAAGCTGCCTTTATTGAAACGACGTTTCAGGCCCGTACACGGCCTCTCCTCAGGTTAGTGTACGGGCCTGAAACATGGCTCTGCTGTGTGGTATGTTCCTTTTCAGCATTATCCACGTGTGCTAGTTGTCGTGAATCCAGATAGTCTTCTACGAATTGTGAGTGTCTATCTGGGATACAGCGCTTCCTAGCCTCTGTTTTTCATATGTAGAGGTGATCCTCGGTATCCGACGGTCCGCTTTCTGTCGAACGGGTTATCCGACGCCCCGTTATGCAGTCCGCTGGACGCATTATGCGATGTCGGAAACGCTTATCCGACGCGGATTAACATGGGACCCGCAATCAGACGGTCTGTTATCCGCCGGTGTTTTGCGGGACCCATTCCGGCGGATAAGCGAGGACCGGCTGTACTTAGAAATGTGACCAAACTTAAAAAAAGGGACAAGCACCTTCCCCGGGACAAGCACCTTCCCCCGTACAAGGACTCCACATTGGGGTATTTTAGGACTTGTTCCCTTATATTTTCCAGGACACATTATACAAATATATTTAATAACAGTTTTCATTGATTTAAAATAAGAAAATAGTCCTCACAGCAGGAGTCCATGCTGTTTTAAAAAAAAGATGTTTGTATTATTTTAACTGGGGGGGGGGGTCACTTGGAGACTATCTGTGGTTCTCTGACCTCTGGCGACCCCCCCCTGGTCGCCGAGATGCCTGCCCAGTGGATACAATATGGTCACAGCAATCAACCTTGCTCTGACGGCCGGAAGAAAGCTACAATGTAGATACCTATGTGACTTTCAATGTGTGACGCCCCAGCAATCTTTATAGCTGTTTCATGTCAAACAATGGGGGGGGGGTGGGGGGAGAAACTACAAATATGTCAGAAAATCAGGGGGTCGGGGGATCACAGATAAGCTTCAGGGACCCCCATGGAGATATCATGGACTTGAGGTACAAGTGTTATATACAAGGGACTTAAATCTTTCCACCAGAGAAAATAAATCAGTATCAAGAGCAACAAGGAGCTGCCGGATAAGATAACACTCAGGAGTAGGCGGCTTCGCTTCTATTTCCCAGGTTGGAACCAAAGTACACGTTCCAGAATACAGCGATGTTCAGGTGCATAGCACCAAGCTAGGGATAAATCATTCACGGTTCAAAGGTAAAACTAGATCATATACTAATCCTATCCTACGGTCTTAAGGGTTATTCTGTATTACTCCGGCTCCACTCAAGGTCACAAATCGATAGACCCGATAACCAGTACTGAAGCCAAATATTACAGGTAGCACACAAACCAATGTGAGAGGCATAATGTAAACACAGTGGCAATTATATAGACTGTGGGTTTCTCACCTTCTGTTGCTTTGGTTTAATCTTTGACGATAAGTGTGTGACGCCATCGTACGTCATCGAGGCCGGGCGAACGGGGTACTAAAACAGAAATGCACATTACACATTGGTGTAGAGCAGGGGTGCGCAAACTTTTTGCCCTTTGCGCCCCCCCCCCCCCTCCTCCCACTGCTCACGCCCCTTTACCTTGTATCAATCGCCAAATAACCCTGCAGCGTCATTTGCCGCCGCGTTGCCATGGCGACGCATCTCCTGAAGCCGTCTGACTGAAGGTAAGCGAGTCACAGAGGCCTCGCGGGGTCCCCCTGCATTTAATTTAAATGCGTTTGGGAAGAGCACCGGGCCTCTGTAACCGCTGCGCCCCCCCAATCAAATCTTGCGCCCCCCCCCACTGCGCACCCCTGCGGTAGAGAATATATCCCTAAAGCACAGCTGGGCAACCATGAACCAGTCTTCACATGAACATTTTAAACCATATAATCTATTCTAGAATGTGGCATGAAGTGCTCATTGTACAATTGTATTTTGTGGATACGATTATACAACAATGTGACGTGTGGGGAGGGTCACAGTTTGTGATGTCGGTGCACTCTGGGTACTGTATTTAAATGTGGTCATCCAATAAGAAGCCGCAACATCATCCATTGGAGCGTCCTATGCAGCCGCAGTTTGGTGACCATATTGAATTTCCATAAGGGAAGGAGATCTCCGGCACCTAAAACGGTGTGTATTTCAGGAACCGGCAGGTCCCCGGAGTTAAAAATAGCTAGTTCCAGGAGAACCTTGGATTCAAATACTGTAAAAAACAATATAAAGCTCAACCCCCTTATAACGCTGTGCTTGGGGTCCAAAGAATCACATCGTGTTATAAGTGGATCGCGTTAGAAATAATGTACAATTGTATGCACTGTACAATAAAGTATTTAAGATATTAATAATCGTGTTGTAAAGTATTCATAAATACGAAAATTGGGAGCCGCGCGTGTATCGCGTTATGAGCGAATTCGCGTTGTAACGGATCGCGCTATAACGGGGTTGAGCTGTATATGTAAAATCCCAGCCGCCCAAACAAACAAGCAGCCGGGATTCCTGCACTGAATGGGGCTGCCAGGGACCCCCGCTGTGTGAATCCGATGGGCCATTAGTCTGTCTGCAGAAATGTCACCGAAATGTTGCAGCATGTACCCGGCATGTACCCGGCATGTACCCGGGTCTTCTTGGTGATTGCCCCAGATTTTCTAAGGCAAGTTTTAGAATACTCGTCGGCGCACCAATAACCAAGGACTAAATGCTTGCTATAAGATAAACGTTACCTGTATGGCTTTGTGAACCATGTAGGAACCTATATCATTTATATTTATATCTTACACTTCTTCCCATCGTACCTGGAATAAGTAAAGCTTCTCTGCCAGGCTTTTGGCCAGGAACACATCAATCTAAAACAAAACTAAATGTGAGTGTGTACAGCGCCCAACGTTTCAAAAAGAAAATCATTGAAAGAACAAAACACCATACAAAGAACTGTCAGACATTCACAGCAGGCACCAAATTAAACCTGATATTTACGTTTAAAGCTGCAGACCCAGCAATATCCTACATGTGTTCTTTTTAAATAAATCAGTTCTGTACTATGAGAAAATATTGTTGCATATTCTTAAAACAACTCTGAATGACACTTAATATAACAAGCATTTGTTGTTTCTATAGCAACCATTTACAAAGTCTCATACCCTTCCTCTTCTGAAACAAGCTCTGGCACACCCCTTTTGAGCACTGCCCTCTCTCTAGCAGTGCACCAATTGTACTGTATCTAGTGACTGCCTGGTCACATGATCTTCCCCACAGAACTTTGCATCTTTGGGTCCTCTTCTGCTGCACTGACAGCCATTTAGTGAACCCCCGAGCCGAATCTTCGCCGATCGATCACAGGAGAACGGATCGACTGGCAACTTAGCTAATTACTTATTGTAAAACAAGGAAGGTCCAAGAGCATCAATACATGTGTTTAAAAATGAATATTTCAAACAACTAAGTGAATAATAAGGAAAGCACAAAAATAAAGACTATGGTTAACAAATAATGTGTAGTGTATATTAAACCTTGTGTGTAAGTGACAAAATATGCACACAACACACCCCAAATGCAATGTGTAATATTCAATTAAACTTCTCTTTGGAATGGAGGGTCTGCAGCTGTGCTGAGGGAGACTGATAAGTAATTAACTAAGTTGCCAATGTGTTGATTCTGTTGATGCACAGATTAAAGGGGGGGGGGGGAATACAATTTAAAAAAAAATGAAAAAAACACAGTAGCTTGGACTGCTGCTTTAATAGATAACTACACCGTACCTGCCCAACCTGGCATCGCACGGCCATTTGATAATGGCCTCATATAAAGTAGAAGAGGCGAATTGGAAAAAGGACTGGTCTTTAAAGTGGTTACGTCCAGATTGACACCCAGTGCCAGCAATTTTTTTCACTTTAGGCAAATCACTTTCTACCCATTTGAAATGGGCACGGAAATTAGGTGGCAAGCTATTTGGGGCAGGAATTTATTAAGCCTACAAAAGATGGTTTATGTACAGCGCCACACACCCCGACATAACAATACATTACAATAATAGTGCAAATTATATAGTAACCAAATGTTACTATGAGGGATAAATTAAATGTGTATGTGCTTTTCTCTCTTTACCTCCTGTACAATTGGATCATCATCTTCATTTTCCATCCTAATGTGGACGACACCCCGCAGCCTCTTCTCCAAATTATAGTACCTTCAGAATAGGAAAATATATGTATATTAAAAAAAACAAGCTCCACATAATGCATCTCATAGCCTGAAGAATATTGCGGTCGTCCCTTATTCTTTGGAAAAGTTAACGTGCACATTTGAACAGCAGTACAGTCCTGCAACTGTTACACACCAAACAGTGCTTACTCCTCCTTAGCAATAAAAGACTCAGACGCCCATATTGACTAAAGGCAGCTAATCTTTAGCACGTCACTTGGATGGGTGTTCCGGCGTGCTTGTGTCTTTAGTGAATATGGGCCATATGCTTCTAGATAGGGCTCTTCAACTGGCAACCAGCAAATGGCCTTGATGCAAATGGCCTTAGGCTGGGTCCCCGCTAGTGCTGTGCGTGCGGCGGTTACTTACATATATAGATATATGCAAGTCCCCGCTCACGCGGTGCGTGCTCTTGCACACACGCTCACTGGCGCTTATGTAAACAAAACAATCTCATTTTCCAGCGCGCTCAGTGCCCCCCCCCCCCCCCCCCCACGTGCACGTGTAAATGGCAGGGCACCCGGTGCTCATGCTTCGAGCCCTCGCCAAGCATGAGCGCGCTCAGCGCCTGCCGGGACTCAGCCTTTCTGGTCCCACTAATTTCATACCAGTTACTTAGGCAGCAAAGTGCAGTTTTTTACACTGAAACGCACTTGCAAGTTAAGAGAATGTAAATGTATATGGCACGGATATTACACATTCATGCACAATGTTAAAAGATGATCATTTTCAAGTCTTTAGATGCAATACTCTTGTGGCCCTTCTACTGACGGTTTCTGATCTGGTCCCTTGGGGAGAACTAGTTGAAGATCCCAATTCTGAGTCGTACTCACTTAACCATTTTGTTGCCAGAAGGGAAAGTGACAAATCGCCATATTTTATTTGCATTACATTTTGTCTTCTTGCACTTTATAACACTTTTTTTTTTTTTAAATCTGACAATTAGAATTAAAAATCCATATAATATGAGTTTATCCCCGAGTTAATGGGAAATAGATAATATATCCTGGTGGGCTCTTGAGTAGACCACCCAAACAGTACTCAATACCCGGTATATGTTCCCTAAATTGCTGTAGCATTCTCTCCCCCACCCCCCTTTCCTTCTCTATTCTGCACACCATACCAAAAACTGAAATGAACAGGTAAAAATAAAACCATCTATATAATGCTATCATGGTAATAATGATATAAGCATTTGAAATAAAGTGTTTGAAATAAAGTGACGTTTAAGGGTTAAAATGAAGATCTCCAGAGAGCCCCAATGAAGTGTAAAGGTTACCATGGTAACCCCAGAAGCTAGATATTTAAAAAGAAAATCATGATTTGTAACACTCTGGGGGGCAAGATACTAACATTATATGAATTAAACGCGTAGGCTCCTGCAGTGGATTGCTGTTTTAATGCCTTTATGGGGATGAAATGTGTTGTTCTGTAAGATGTTAACCACTATGGTACTTATAGGGTTATTATAGCAACAAAAATATCATGTCAACTTTCCTTTCACTCGGCTTTAGAAGCACTAACCCATTATCATTTATACATAATAGAGCTTAGTGTAAACATTGGGACGTCTGTATGTTGAGATATATATATATATGATCCAGACTACAGCTTCAATGCCACTCCCTGCTTATTAACTTGGTGATGTATTTGTCTGCACAAACACGACTCCCAAGCTTTCATTAGAAAAAATTCCCAATGCTTCAGCCCAAAAGATATAGCATAAAAGGATCAATGGCCCCTGATCATTACAAAAAATAGACAGTAAATAACAGGTTTATCACACACAGAAAAAACCCCATCTGTCCCAGACAAAAAGTAGATTCCACCCCAAACATTAAATAGGTAAATGTCTTTAAACATGTTTTCATGAACTACACTAAAGATAGGATTTAACACAATACAGTTTTATTAACTGCAGTGCAGACATTGTGGCATATTAACACTCCCCACCCCTATTGCTGTGGCCTGTGAGGGTCTGATGGTAACCCAACTCATTAAGTACTCTGATAATACACTTTTACAGCAGGGTTTTGTTGAAAAGGTGAAATGTGCATGTGGGCATAAACGTGTTTCTTGCTGCAGTAACCAGGCTGGCAACATATGAGCTTGGCAGAAAGTCCAGAATTCCCTCAGATCCCTGTGTCTCAGAGGCACCCAACCTCATTCTATGGGGAAGATGTGAAATAATCCCACGCCGCAGGCCTCTGCACCCACAGCAGCGCAGAGAGGCATGCAAAGCTCCCACTGCACCCCGCATAACCTCACGCTCGGGCAGGTAAGGGCTGATTGCAGTGCCGGTGCCTACCTGCCAGGCTCAGGGGCTCCGCCTGTGTCACCCGCGGTGTGTCCGGCAGCCCAGCGCTCAGGCAGCAGCCATACTGCTTCCGCCACACACACGTGGGGAGCGGCTCCTCTTACCCACAATGCTTTGAGCAGGCTGGTGACAGCAGAACAGCAGGTGACGCTGTGACTATGCGAAAGTCCCACAAAGCAAAAAATATATATGTATCTGGCAGCGGTGGGATTCGAACCCACGCCCCCGAAGAGACTGGAGCCTTAATCCAGCGCCTTAGACCGCTCGGCCACGCTACCGTGATGGATGCGTACGGGCTATACTGCGAATAGAGGGGGCAGTGTGTATTATTCCATGTGCTTCCCTGTGTAATATAGATCAGCCACGTTTATTGTTTTTATTATTATTATTAATATTAATAACAGCATGTTCTTGTATAGCGCTGCTAGTTTTACGTAGCGCTTTACAGAGACATTTTGCAGGCACAGTCCCTGCCCCGCGGAGCTTACAATCTATGTTTTTTGGTACCTGAGGCACAGGGAGATAAAGTGACCTCCCTTTTGAATCACTTGATGAACATTGATAAAATCAACAATAGAGGAATATGGCCATAAAATCTGCAGTGACAGATTACCTGGTGCCGCCCTCCTCCAGCGCCGCGCCGATCACGCATGCCGCCCTCCTCCAGCGCCGCGCTGATCACGCATGCCGCCCTCCAGCGCCGCGCCGATCATGCATGCCGCCCCAAATTTTGCCGCCCTAGGAACGGGCTTATCGGGAAATCCGCCACTGCAAATATAAGGCGTTCCTGTCCCATAGCCAGGGCTGCCACCTTCTACTGAAGGCCAAACCGGAGGGGAAATATCCCTTACGTGGTGTGGTGCGGCGGCGTCTCCCGGCATCCTGCTACAAATTCTCCCTCCAACTGCAGTGAAGATGGCTGCGCGGCGTCAAATTATGCGGTGAAGCGTCATGACGTCACGTAGAGTGCAGTTGCCGTGGCAACGCGGGGTAAATTGACGCTGCGCAACCATCTTCACTGCAGTTGGAGGGGGAAATTGCAGCAGGCTAAGGAAGGATGCCGGAGACGCCGACGCCACCCGGAGATTGAGGACGGCAACCCGTAGCTCGGAGGTAAGCTCCCAAAACCTGGAGTCTCCGGCCCAGACCCGGAGAGGTGGCAGCCCGGTCCCACAGGGCTTACGCTTAAAAGATAAAATATGTTAAACTGTGCCTGCAATGTCTTATATATAATGTACAGCCCGGTTCATTTAATATAACCACGTGTTTGTAACCATGTATCTGTCATCATAACTCTGTGCCCAGGACACACGGGAACACGAGAGGTAACTCTCACTGTATTACTTCCTTCCTGGTAAAACATTTTATAAATAAAAACATAAATCTAAATGCAACACGCGTGTGCTAAAGTGCTGATTCCGCGCTCTCTAAAAAGCATTTTTAATCTAAAAATAGCGATAGTGCAGAACACTGAAAATAATATCAGATAGATGGAAAAGACTGTAAAAAAGGAGTAATTTTCCCAGACTGTTGCAGATCTCTGCTAAGAAATGTCTAAGGGAAAGATGTATGTCATTCTCAATGAATTCCTTTGCAGATTGTCTTGATTCTTTTGTCACAATTGTGGATCGTTATAGGTCAGAGAGATGGGAGAGAAGAGAAACACAGAGCACACCCCCCCGCAGCGTATTATCCTTGGGATATAAGATTGGCTAATAGTCAGGGACAATGACAGAGATAGCTAAATAATATAAATGTAATAAATCTCTATATGAGATATAATGAATATAAAATAACTGTATCAAACAGCTAGAATTACAATAATACACATGCACATTAACTCATGCAGAATATACAGATGCAAAAATGCAAGATGATAGCACCGATGATTCCGCCCTATTCAGGACAAGTGCTGTGTGCAGCTGAAAAAGCTTCTTGGCTCCGTCGAGTGGAAAAATTGGAATCCTTCTTACAAGATGTAACTAGGACTTGAGCCTAAGTAGTAATATCACAAGCGCTCCTGCCTCAGGGTCAGTCACTGTAGTTTCGTCTCGCTGGTGGGGGTGCGGCGCTGACTCCCCGAGGAAGAGACCCGCGATATTGAGTCTCAAAACGCGTAGGATTGTGGCACAGTGCGGACACCGTACCTGAGGGAATCTGGTCGTGACGTCATCGGGAGTGGACGAGCAGGCGACGACTTGGAGGAGTTGGCGCCGCACGCCCACCAGTGAGACGAAGCTACACTGACTGACCCTGAGGCAGGAGCGCTTGTGATATTACTACTTAGGCTCAAGTCCTAGTTACATCTTGTAAGAAGGATTCCAATTTTTCCACTCAACGGAGCCAAGAAGCTTTTTCAGCTGCACACAGCACTTGTCCTGAATAGGGCGGAATCATCGGTGCTATCATCTTGCATTTTTGCATCTGTATATTCTGCATGAGTTAATGTGCATGTGTATTATTGTAATTCTAGCTGTTTGATACAGTTATTTTATATTCATTATATCCCATATGGAGATTTATTACATTTATATTATTTAGCTATCTCTGTCATTGTCCCTGACTATTAGCCAATCTTATATACCAAGGATAATACGCTACGGTGGTGTGCTCTGTGTTTCTCTTCTCTCCCATCTCTCTGACCTATAACGATCTATAATTGTGACAAAAGAATCAAGACAATCTGCAAAGGAATTTATTTATTTCTACTATCCAAGCGCCAGAAAGGTCTGTTTTCCACAGTGATCCAAACTGGGTGTTAGACAACCAGTCTGACTTTTCAAGGCAGCTTATTGGACGTCCACAAAACGGGACTTATAAGGTTTCACTGATTTGAATTTAATTTGTGGCACCAGCACTTTTTTGCACTAATTTAACCTACAATGTAATTCTCAATGTTTCCCTATTTCCCTTAACTACAGCAGTACTTTACACGAAATGTGTACCCCGATTACATATTTATATCATAATCTTCAGCCCTCGTCTCCCCACTGCCGGATGAAGGCCGAGTCCATAGACGGACAGGCCGTGCTGAGGCGTGCGGACGCTCCACGCTGAGCCCCTGCATCCTCAATGAGGATGCCTTGAGAGGGGGCTCACGCGAGCGTCCGCAGGCGTGCTGACGAGTTGGAGTTTTCAGCCGACAGCCAAGCTGTTTTTCAGCGCGCTGTCGGCTGAAAACCTCCAATCACAGCACAGCAGCGTCAACGTCACGGCGCCGTGACATTGACGTCAGTGCGTCGCGGGCGATTGGCCAAGCGACGTCACTGCCCCGCCTCCTACCACCTCCCCCCGGCTCCCTTTGCGCATGCTGGCTCGCCTGCAAGTCCGTGCAATCGCGCTGACTGAAGCAGGCGAGCCTCAGCGTTAGCGCGCCTCCGCTCTCCCCACACCTCTATGGCCCGGGCCGAAGCCTCTGCAATGACCTTCCCGGCGATTGCAAACCTCCCCTCCGCATCGCTCCGACATGTCCTGATTTCATTCTCCCCTCCGCATCGCTCCGACATGTCCTGATTTCATTCTCCCCTCCGCATCGCTCCGACATGTCCTGATTTCATTCTCCCCTCCGCATCGTTCCGACATGTCCTGATTTCATTCTCCCCTCCGCATCGCTCCGACATGTCCTGATTTCATTCTCCCGTCTCACTTTTGTTTGTCTTCTACTCTTTGTGTAATCGCAGAACGAGGCAGATCATTGGGGGGGGACTTCATTCAGCAGTGGGGAAACAAGGGCTGAAGATGATGATATATTTATAATTATTTTTCTAAATGTTTCCTTGATGCCATGCAATATCCTACACGTGTTTTTTTTTTAAATAAATCAGTTCTGTAGTCTTAGATAATACATTTTTTTTTTATTCAACTCAATGCAATTTTTAATGAGTTTTAATATAAACTCTGAATATAAACTTTGACTTTTATAGCAGGTTTTAACATACTTCCCAGGCAGTGCAAGATGTTTGTAACACTTTCCTGTTTGTGGTAAATTGTTGCCAATAATCCCAGCAGTTTGAGCTGCAAACTGTAACAATTGATCATGTTACCTTAGTAATAGAAGAATACATTGTAGCTGCTGAGTTACACTGACTAAAGGATTGATTGAAATTAAAAGGCAGCCATTTAGTGAACCCCGGGAATAAGGACCTTTGCTGATCGATTACGGGAGAACTAATCCATTGGCAGCTTAGGTCATTCGTTTTCAATAAAGGTAATCAAAGGCTGCGCATATTGAAACAACTTTTTTTATTTTTTTTATAGTGCCGCTTGAGCAGCCTCTTTAAATCAGTGCATAATCAGATATAACATGTAGGCCCAAATCTTCCGTGTAGTCAATGACCAGATGAATTCTATTATTTTAGGTACAATCTAAAATAATTTGTTTTCCAAAAAAAAGAGACTAGTTCTTCAGCTTTAAAGTAATTCTGTTGTTCTATGCCATGTTGTAGCTCCATACACCTGCTCACACTGAGTTTTGTTTCCGTAGTATTGTACAACTCCACGATGAATGACTGATCCAGCCCCGCTGTTAACTAAAGTGACACATTTTTACCTCGAGCTTCACTGTGGCTTATCAATCTGGGGTTTGCTTATGAATGGCATTTTTATCCCATGCTTACAAACCACCTACTGACTCCTTTTGATAAATGTGGCCCGGGCCTTTCCCCGGTTTGAAAGGGCAACACACCCAAAGACTGATTGTAGCTGATGAGTCCAGCAAGGAGCTGGTTAATGGTAGCTAGAGTCAATTAACCACCTGGCTCATCAAGCAGGTTTAAATGTGTGTTGCACAAATAGCACAGGGTGGTCCTGAGCTGCCAGCAAGAGCCCAAGGAACCAGAACCGCTATTCCGGGACACAGTGGTCACTGGAACCCGCCAGAGGGTGCACCCCACAGGCACCAACCGAGACCCAGAGACTGATATAAAGAGCCCCGTGCTTACAGGTACCACTTTGGACTCAGAGGTTGGAAAGAGGCCTGTGCTCCCAGCCCTGCAGATAGGGGCTGGGAAGTGCGAGTCAGGCCTTACACAGGGAGAGGCCTGTGCTCCCAGCCCTGCAGAGAGGGGCTGGGAAGTGCGAGTCAGGCCTTACAAAGGAGAGGCCTGTGCTCCCAGCCCTGCAGAGAGGGGCTGGGAAGTGCGAGTCAGGCCTTACACAGGGAGAGGCCTGTTTGATTTGTTTTTTTTTGCTGACACGAAGCTGTATTGTTTTGAAGCTACGGGCTAAATAAATGCCACTGTTTGTTTCCCCATTCTATGTCCCCTACAATAAACAAGGTTCAAGAGCACATTCCACTCAAATTCATTGCCCCTGAAGAAGTTCGTTAAGGACAAAAATGTATAAGGCATTGCTGTGCCGTGACGCCAAGGTGTGCGTCCGATAGAGAAGACCTGATACCCGGCTCCGTGTACTCTGGTAGCGACGCTTCTTCCGGGAGTGACGTCACCGTCCAAATCGGAGGGGGACGGTGTGTTTGTGGAAGTCTCCAGCACCGCTCTCAGATCTTTAGGGGTCTTGCTGCTTATTTTAGGCAATGTTAGTGAGTGCTTTCTCACCTATGTGTGTTCTACTGTCTATATTAAAAGCAGATTTGCAGTATGTCCTGTTTCTCTTGCTTTTGTGAGGTAAAACCTTGAAGATTCTGCTACCTGACAGGATCACCTGCTGACAATCTGTTACAGGAGTGTTATCCTCAATCTGTCTGGTATTAGCTGATACCACGTGTGTGGGATAACATTTGTTTTTTTATCTATATACATTTTCTTTGTTGTTGCACTATATATACTGTGACATAGTCCAAAGATGTTAGGCAGCTTTCTGCCCCATTTTAGGTCAGAAAGTGCAGGAATAGTTAAAAATGATCCGTTCCACAGCTTCCCATTAACTCAGGCAGCTGGATGGAAAATCCAGACCACAGATTACAATGGCTCTAGTTCTCCCTCACCTGCTCTTCTAATCACATGCACAGGTATTTAGAGCAGAGAGGTTTGCATTTCACTCTCTCTCCTTAGAGCCTGGAGGCTGGGGGTATCGCTGCTCCCCTGCATCCAGTGTCGGGGTTGACGGCCCCTCCAAGTATCACAGTACCAGAGGATTTGCCTGGACACCACGAACAGATAAGACAAAACAAATGGTTATTGCTGTTGCTAAAAGACTGTGCTGTATCTTGTGACCCTAAATGAAAGAGCATTGTTTTAAGCTGGGGAACCAGTTTAGTTGGCCAGCAGCTGTTAGAGAGACTAATTCTGATGTGTAGTGAGATCCCTGAAAGGGATAGGATTTTGCTTGTATGATTTTGGTTTTATTTCTTGAAATAACAGTGTGGGAAATATTGTAACACTGAAATGTGTGAACTGCTGAATGAAAGTATCTGCGTACCTCTAACCTTCACATGTTAAAGCTGCAGTACCTTACTTGGATGAAAATAAAGCAGGCAGAAGCAGCATAATACTTTGCATGATCCTGTTTGTTGTATAATTAACCCTAGAAGACTGTGTCGGGAAGAACCCAGACAGACGTCAGCACTACAAAAGAGGGGCGTTTGTCACAATACACACACACACACACACACAATGGGACTATTTGCGCTCTGTATCCTGATTTCCCGATGTGTGTATGTATATATATGTGTGTGTGTATGTGTGACGATCGTGAGGGTTTTGGCCTGGGATTAACGGGATTACCCCCCAATGGCCCCCCTCTAACCTCGCCAGGGAGACAAGGGGTTAACTGGGCTGAGGCCCAGAAATGTGATTTAACCCTTGTTATAACATGAAAATGCTTATTCCCCTGTGTAAATGTATTATTGTTGCTGGATCAGTGTCTGCATACCACCCACACTGGGACTTAAGGGGTTAATAAGCTACAGTTTAAAAAAATTCCACTGTATTGTGTCTTTTCAGGAAATCTGGACTTCAAAAGGCTTAATTGAAGTTGAATGTGAAAAGCAGAAGGGTTTTTTAGTGTACAGTATGTTAATACCTAATTGCTATGCGGGACCCAGGGCTTGTTTGGGTAGTGAGCGTTAAAACTCACACTTACGCACCAAGGTTCCTGCAGGAGTGAACATGACAAATGTCCTCCCTGCTTCAAAGGGTTTTATTGATGGGTGGCTACCCCAAGCAGGAAATCAGATTGAGTGACCTTATTAAATATAAGAATATTATGAGATGTCCTTGGCTGAACATGCTAAGAGTTACAAATGTGTATTCGTGGGATTTAGCCCATCTTTTGAGTCTAAACACTGTGTATCTAACAGCTACTTAGTGCCAGATATTAATATCTCTATTAATTTTCATATTACACTGTAATGTTTGGTCTCTCTGAGAGCGCCAGGTGTGACGGAATGTATTACTATGCTCACCTGCCTGTATGTATGACTGAACGGAAGTTAGGAAGTGATTTGCAGTAAATATGAAATTTTGGTTGAGTTCTGAGAAACTGCAACCCCCCTGTTATGATAATGAGCAGGAAGGCTAGAATTTACATCGCCTGGTCATCAAAGGCTAAATTGCTAATTGCTTATGCTTGGCCCAACTGACCAAAGGAACTAACCAGTTTAAGTGTAACATTTCACACTGAACAATGGAAGTCCCAAGTAAGCTTCAAAAGCTTCAAAGGGACTTTTGCTAGACGGCTCGGCGCCGTAACTGGGAAAGAAGGGTTAAAATGATATATAAGTCAAAGCCACCCTTTTACCCATTGTCTTCATGCAAATGGTCTTCATTGTCTCCATGTAATGTCTTGATGCCTGCATGCAAAGGCTGCATGTTTCCATGTCCTGCATGTGCTTCATAACTTTGCCTGTCTTGCTGTGATGTCAGCTGAAATATGGAAGAAATGGCCCGGTCTGTAATCCTGATGGCTTTCTGTCCTAATCTTTAAGTAAGTGCCTATATTTTGCTGTTATTTGTATAATCTTGTGTGTTCACCTTTATCAAGGAATAAATTATATTTTATCATATCTAAGTCTCGTCCCAGTTCAAACCCAGGTATATATATATTTATATATAGTTTTGGTGTAAATTACAGCCTGTCATAAGCTACCGTGACAAGCTTGTAATTAACTGGTGGCAGCTGGCGGCACTGAACTGGACGTGGATTACAGTATTCTGCGGGGTACTGTGATCCAGTGGGAACTTGATGGTAATTGCGAGTTCCTGGGACTAAAGATATTGAACACACAGTGTACAACATATAACACAAGATATGGCACCTCCTCACTGTTCCCCTACTTGTGAGAAGCATTGCCTCCAGAACCAAAGTGCCGGCCATCCGTCTGACTGGAGCCGGGCACGGAGACTGGAGGAGTGCATCAAGTCGGCGCGGGGACCAGCAGCCAGCAAGGCTGAGAGAGAGACAGCAATAGGTGAGCATGAAACCCAGCAGGCTGAGCCAAGATCCACAGCTGCAGCCGCTGTAACCATCAAACCGCCCGGAGAGCAGGGAAGGGACCCAGCTCCGGGACGGCAGAGACTTGTGGAGGGAGCGGGTGGTCTCGGAGACCATGGAAGTCTTGCACCAGGAGAGGTATTGGCCGTTGCGGCGGCCAGTCCATTTTACCCAGAATTGCTGGCCCTGATGTTTGCGCAGGGAGAGATGTCCCCGGCAGAGCGGCTCGAGCAGCTGAAGCTGGCAATGATCCGACCCGCTTATCCCGGCGCTCAAGCATCTCCGCTCTGGACTCCGTTGCCCCTTGCTGGGGTTAGTCCACCGGTGGCGGAGAAGCACCGGCAGTTGCTGCGGCACTGCCAACAAATGGGCCACAATAATGCCCAGTGCCCTGACCGTGCACGGTCAGGCGAAGAAGCCCCTCAGGGCCAACGCTCACGAGCTGCGGAAAAGATGACCCAGTTAGCGGCATCCTCTGATGGCTCCTGCCCAGCCGGGGCGACAACCCTCCTCGGGACGTCTCCTGGAGAACCTGGACGGGCTGCATCAGCAACAGCGGCGGAGAGCAGTGGCCATCCACCCGATCCCGGCGGAGAACCAGCGGCGGCGGCAGAGAAGAAGCCGCCACTCCGGCATCCTGCCGGCGGCAGTTTTATTTGGGGGGAGGGACAGGGTTTGCGGGAGGGGGTTATTTTACCAAGTTTGCATGGAGCTGTGTTCCTCCACAAAGACCTGGGACCCTTGTCCTGCACCGTTGTACCTGTACCCAACCCGGGCGCTGTTGCGGCAGCGGCCCGGTGCTGCCCAGCCCAGATGGGGCCGGCGGCGGCCGCTCCAGTCCCCCTGCAATTGGGACCAACGAAGGCGGCGGTCTCTGCGGGGACCAGCAAGGTAAGCCAGACCAAGTCGCAGACTGACTCTGACTTATGTTTCCCTATGACTGTACCCTGTTTCACTATAGGTGTGACCGGGGGGTGGCAGGAGATAGGGGTACCAGGGGAGGGGAAGGAAGGACAGCTTGTAGGGCAGCTATACTCCCCCATTACCCTGGCGGAGCAGCAAGGGGACTCTCAGTTAAGAGCCCCACTGTTGCACTTGCTATGGGCTGGAGGTATCCGGGGTTGTGGCAAAGTTGGACCACCCCCAGATTACCTGCCAGCCAGGAGCTAAGGTGGGTGCATCTGCACCAGCAACCCTGAGCTCATCCCCGGTAATGGGGAGACAGTGTCAGGGAGATGGCCTCACTCAGGTGTCCCTAGGACCCAGGTTAGGATTAGCTAGGGAAAAGCGGAGTGAGGGGAGGCTGCAGGTAGGTAGCCAGCATCAGATCTCAGTGAGAGGAGGGCTAATGGTAGCCAGGGAGGGAAAGCAGCAGGTATTGCAGCTAGAATTTCCCATTACCCTGGCAGAGCCTCAGGGGGTTTCTCAGATCAGCAACCCCCTGTTGCAGCCTAGCTATGGGCTGGGGGTATCATGGGCAGTGGCCAGTTTGTGCCACCCCAGAGATACCTGTCAGCCAAGAGCTAAGGCGGTTGCATCTGGAGAGATGCCCCTGAGCTCATCCCTGGTAAGGGGGAGACAAGGTCAAGGAGGTAGGTGCACTCAGGTAGTTCCAGGGTCTGGGTTAGGATTGCCCAGGGAGGAGAGGAGTGCAGGTTGGCTGCAGGGAGGTAAGAGCAGGAGCCATCGGCAGGGGCTGAGGTGCTGGGCCTAGGGGAGGCTAGGCAGGGAGACCCTGAGAAGCAGGGGAAGATAGGAAGTCAGTGGGGTGTCAGGCAGCTGGCAGAAGCGAGGGATGGGCTAGGTAGGCAGAAAGTCCCTTGCTCTGACGGGCCAGGAGTGACCCCCCTGACAGATTCCCCAGGGTTCCCAAAGGAGGGGCTGTGGGTAGATAGGCAGCCAGGGAGGAGAGTCGGGAGTATAGCGGAGCAGCTACAGGTTGGCATAGAGCCAGGGCAGGTAGGGTCCCTACAGAATAGTGACATAACCCTTTCCCAGACTTGGTTGACAGGAAAGCGACGGTCTGTGCTGGATAGCTGGTCTCCTGTTGGTGCAGAGATATGCCAGTCTCTGGGCAATGTGCAGCATGGTCTGCACAGGGGGCCCTTCACCATGGACTTGGTTCACAAGGCACTGGGTGGGGGGCAGAGGGAGGCAAAGGAGAATGCCCGGCTTTGCAGGATCTGGACTTTACAGTCCACTGTGTACCGGTCATTGCCGGAGGACAATTTTGCCAGGCCAATCCCTCAGGACGTATTGAGGGCTTCAAGGGCGCCAGTGGTATCCCAGGGCCCAGTGGAGGCCGCGGGGGTACCAGGCACCCCTTAAGCGGGGGAGGTGTGACGATCGTGAGGGTTTTGGCCCGGGATTAACGGGGTTACCCCCCAATGGCCCCCCTCTAACCTCGCCAGGGAGACAAGGGGTTAACTGGGCTGAGGCCCAGAAATGTGATTTAACCCTTGTTATAACATGTTATTCCCCTGTGTAAATGTATTATTGTTGCTGGATCAGTGTCTGCATACCACCCACACTGGGACTTAAGGGGTTAATAAGCTACAGTTTAAGAAAATTCCACTGTATTGTGTCTTTTCAGGAAATCTGGACTTCAAAAGGCTTAATTGAAGTTGAATGTGAAAAGCAGAAGGGTTTTTTAGTGTACAGTATGTTAATACCTAATTGCTATGCGGGACCCAGGGCTTGTTTGGGTAGTGAGCGTTAAAACTCACACTTACGCACCAAGGTTCCTGCAGGAGTGAACATGACAAATGTCCTCCCTGCTTCAAAGGGTTTTATTGATGGGGGGCTACCCCAAGCAGGAAATCAGATTGAGTGACCTTATTAAATATAAGAATATTATGAGATGTCCTTGGCTGAACATGCTAAGAGTTACATATGTGTATTCGTGGGATTTATCCCATCTTTTGAGTCTAAACACTGTGAATCTAACAGCTACTAAGTGCCAGATATTAATATCTCTATTAATTTTCAAATTACACTGTAATGTTTGGTCTCTCTGAGAGCGCCAGGTGTGACGGAATGTATTACTATGCTCACCTACCTGTATGTATGACTGAACGGAAGTTAGGAAGTGATTTGCAGTAAATATGAAATTTTGGTTGAGTTCTGAGAAACTGCAACCCCCGTTATGATAATGAGCAGGAAGGCTAGAATTTACATCGCCTGGTCATCAAAGGCTAAATTGCTAATTGCTTATGCTTGGCCCAACTGACCAAAGGAACTAACCAGTTTAAGTGTAACATTTCACACTGAACAATGGAAGTCCAAAGTCAGCTTCAAAGGGACTTTTGCTAGACGGCTCGGCGCCGTAACTGGGAAAGAAGGGTTAAAATGATATATATGTCAAAGCCACCCTTTTACCCATTGTCTTCATGCAAATGGTCTTCATTGTCTCCATGTAATGTCTTGATGCCTGCATGCAAAGGCTGCATGTTTCCATGTCCTGCATGTGCTTCATAACTTTGCCTGTCTTGCTGTGATGTCAGCTGAAATATGGAAGAAATGGCCCGGTCTGTAATCCTGATGGCTTTCTGTCCTAATCTTTAAGTAAGTGCCTATATTTTGCTATTATTTGTATAATCTTGTGTGTTCACCTTTATCAAGGAATAAATTATATTTTATCATATCTAAGTCTCGTCCCAGTTCAAACCCAGGTATATATATATTTATATATAGTTTTGGTGTAAATTACAGCCTGTCATAAGCTACCGTGACAGTATGTTCCTGAGGAAGTTGCTTGCCAGCGACGGAACGCATAGAGCTGTTCTGATTGGTGGTTCCTGTAGTGACGTCATTTGATGCGCTGCGTCTAGCCCCGACCCCCCCCCCCGATCGCAGACAACCCGGGAACCCGCTGCTCAGCTATGTGTCGGAGGCGTACACATCAGCTGCTGAACTGGAGCCCTTCCCTGCTCCCCTGGGACACTGAATAACATCACAGCTGAGCCCAGACCGGAGGCTGCAGCAGGGAGGTGATTCATCCTGGCTCCGGTGTGTTCCTGCAGCCGCAGCACTGCAGAGATTCCCACCTGTTATCAGGTTTTTCTACTGTGCGATAGTAACACCTTTGTGTGTGAGTGTGCATCTGTAAGGTTTTCATCACCCTAATACATGTATTAAACGGCAATACACTATGGGACATGCGCTTCTGCTTTTTGTTTTTTACATCCCATGGAACGTGGTTTATTCCACAGAAGCTGCTCAGACCCCAGGAATTATTTGGGCCATCTACCCTATATCCTTTTTACAACTGTCGTGGACTTTGTTGTACAGTAATGATCAATATTTCCTAATGGTTTAGGAATACTATTGTTTGTACAGCTTTTTAGCGCTGACTATCTGTCTTTTCTGATATCTCATACAAATATAATTTCAGTAATATACGTTAATGTCTTCTACATATGATAAACTCAATAACTGCTCTCTTTTGCCAGCAGAAACACCTGTATTATTGCTGGAACATAAATCACAAAGATCAATTATTATGCATATTACTTTTTTCTGGATATAGCCAACTTGGACCCAGATCCACAAAAGGGTGCTAAACTTTAGCACACCTACGCTCATTCATATGAATGCCAGCTGGGGCGTGCTAAAGCTTAACACCCTTTTTGAGGATCATTGCCTAAATCTGGTGAAACATACCAATACTGTGTAAGCTGCTGGCTTAATGTTTACTTTTTGACCACTACCGTGTCCCTTTTTGGGTATGAAAATGAATAAGGCTGAGCTTATACTGTGTGCGTTGGCGCTTGCGCACGTGCCACGCACAAAGTGCAGGATCCCTCGTTCCCAGTGTGCGACCGCGTTTTGAAAAGACAAGAAATGTGTGTTCAAGTGGCGGCGTTACGTGAGCGGTTCAGCCAATCACAGCGAACCAGCTCCGTGATGTCATTTCCACACACCCCCATCGCTTCCTACACTGACCACAGATCGCTTGTGCTACAGCAGCAAGAGCTCGCACACGCAAGCAAGCGGCGTGAGCGCGGCCTACGTGACAATTATGTGGAACATACGTTACAATAGTACATGCTATTTACATGTACCACATTTTAATAAGGTCTAAAGCAAATAAGTAACGAGAACAGAACCTGTCCCACTCACAAATATATTAACAGTATTACCTGCTTTATTTAACACGTAAAATATAACAGTGAAACTCAATTAAAATGGCATTAAAACAACCGGTAATAGTACAGCTGCACATGCATTTTGTACATGGAGTCACTTCCTTTCATTCAACTGTTCAATAATTTAAAATGTTTAAAACATATACATTGGGGCAAATAGACAAATGATTGTAATACATTTTCTCCCCTCCCCTCTCCCTTCTACAAGCATATCTAGTAGTATACCGGTATATCAAACTAAAAAAATTGCATATATTTATATAAACATTAAACATTTCATATCTAACTTTATTAATTCCATTTCAGATTAAATCAAATATCAAATGAAAACAATGATTTTAGGATGGTAGTATGGTACAAATTTTTATTTTTAAATTTATATTTTCAAAGATTTATTCTGCAACAAACTTTGATATTAAATGAAAGACAAAGTGCTGTACGTTTTCAGCATTTTTCAACCCCATTATAAGCAGAAAAGTTAGCACATTAGAACTTATAATGTTTTATTTATAGGACCCCAGAGAATTACCTTTATCAGGCAGGATTCAGTATTGTTTTTTTTTTTTTAAATCCCGTTTTGTATCTATGATAGAAATAACCCTCTTAATGAAAATCATTAAACCACATAAAGCAACCCAAAGTACCAGTAGTTTATAAAAGGTCAGGACCAGCGCAGCGGTAAACAGCAACCTGTGAATTCCAGTTGTAGGGCGACTTTAGCAACATTAGGAAAACTCGGAAACGCCTTAAAATATTTTGAGCCGCTCCAGCAATGTGTTATGGATTATTCAGCACTTCAAAAATATAAACTGAGACATATCAGAAAAGCAATTAAGTACGGTATAAAATCTAGTAAATGTTAGATTGTAACTTTATTATCTTGCTATCATTTCATGAGTTGAAACCAGAGCACTTTAGAGTCAGGGTGCACCAATATTTGGATTTCTTTGTTCCTCTTTTGGACATTTTTCTTGATTTTCTTTTAGTATAAAATCTACTAACAGCAAATAAAGATTCCTCATAGTCTTTAGAATTAATTGACGATTACTTGTACGATCAGATAAAGCGCATTCAAAATGCTAATCTGCGCGAAAAATTCAACGTGTGTGTTTAAAGCGGAGCACATTTGTACATCATGCGAAACGGTGATCTTGCAGACCAATAGTTACTGTAATAATCATTTCTACAGCTCATTTCACACTTCTTTAGCAAACATCCTTTTTTTTTCCATTAACAAACAACTATGTAAGTTGTTTTGAGGATTTTATGTAGATAATGGGTATAAATGTAATATTTCTGTCAATACTCTCTTGCAAAAGCACATCAAATACCAAGAGGTTAATTCAGAAAATAGATCTTTGCCATTTCTGACTGCACTGTGATAAGACGTTGCTCACAAAGCCCTTTGAATTGTGTCTCATAGCGAAAAAGCTCTGTATGGGAGAATGGCATTCGCCCTTAATTTACTCGCCCGGAATGCAATGATTTCAGATCCGAAGATGTTATGTTTCCATGAGGTATTTGCTGATGCATTCCATAATTCTCAGTGAGTTGCAGAAAGCTTAATAACACAGCCATATGCAATCTATCTAAAGGATGGAAATGTATCCCTGAGAGACCCTCTGTTTGTGCACGGTCAGTGTTACCAATGAATCGTTTTTAGGTTTTCACGTTTGCATTGCAGTAAAGCACAGCAGGAGTTTGGTTATCATAAGACCGCATCCATGGTGAGAGCGGCGGCGCGGGCAAAATGGCGTGCCTCTGAGGCAGGCCATGCAGCGCGCGATCGATGCACAGCGCCGGCGATTTACCAGAAGACAATTTGTTTCTGCCGTGCGACGGCCAGGTCACGTGACCGGTTCGACCAATCAGGGCGAACCAGCTCCATGATGTCACGGCTACACCCCTTCCGTCGTGTCTACCAAGAGGACACAAACTGCTGCAGCCGCACGCGTGACGCCACGCGCACACGCTCACCACGCGCACGCGCTCACCACGCGCACGCGCTCACCACGGAAGGGTTTATCTCATATTCACAAACCAAACAGTGTGCAAGGATCCAAATACAAAATAATACTCAGGCGGAAGTCACAATGTTCCACACTGCACTTTGGGTGACATGATGTGTAGAAATTATAATCTTAATACTGTATATATCATTTATATACACCCACGGTATATTCATTCAAACCTAGAAACATAATATAATGTATACCAATAATGGAGCCAATTCTATACACCCGTAGATGTATAATATATATTGAATATTGTATGTTTTCCAGCATACGGTTCCGTGCACGTCATAACGCGCTTAGGGGGTCATTCTATATTGTCTGAAAGGATGTTCGAGACATTATTATCCCCCCAAAAAACGTGACTGGCCGCTTCAGACAATATAGAATATGTCCCCTTTTCTCTGAGCATAATCTTTACCTGCATTCCCGCAGCGAGGAAGCAGGAAAAGTGGAGGGCGATTTAAGATTAAAATGCACACATTTACTTTGGAGGTACAGCATGCTGATAAAAAGGTTTATTGCTAACAAACAGCTTGGATCTCTGCAGACGTTATTACCACCCCTATAACACCTATTAAAAATATAATATTCCTATATTTTTGTCTCAATGTAAACAAGCGTTAGATCAATAAGGGACCAGAAAAACATTTTGTAACAAAAACACAAATAGTATTCGGTTTGTCCGTTAGGATTTGCTAAACTGCCGTTGTCTTGATATAAGGTACAGTATTATTCCTCCATCAGGGCCCAGGCCTCCTCTGCCTTCTGATAGTACTGATTTGCCAGCCTCCCTTTCATGGCCTCCATCGCTGCTTCCGCTGCTTCTGTGTACAGATCACCTGCACGACAATATGAAAGAGTTGGTTAGCCCAGCAATGTACGGTGCAAAAGCTTTGGAAAGGAAAACAACTGCAAGGAAGTGAGCGACACATTTTAATGGCCTGTCCAATGGTTTCTATGAAAATACTGATCGTCAAAGTTGTGTTAAAATCGATCCTGGAGCCAATTAGGTTATTTCCGCAGAAAGTCTCATCTATCAATGGAAAGACTTGGGCAGTATCCTTTAAACCTCCTCTAGGGGTTAGCTTCACAAGTCTTTCCTTACACGCTTCGTAAGGCTGGACCCCGCTGGCTACTGCAGCGCCCGACGCAGGGACGAGAGCCCTCCCCTCAATGGCGCCTGGCCTGCTGCGAGGGGGGGCTGCAGCGCTGTGGCGAGAGTTTCTCCTGCTCTCAATAGAATTGAGAGCAGGACTCGCTACGGAGCGCTAAGCCACGCCCCCCAGCGGTTTAGCCAATGAGGGCGAACCTGCCGGGTGACGTCATGGCCGCGCCCCCGTCACTCACTCGCCACGCCCTCCCCCCCCGGTCTTTTGGTCTGCAGCTCCCTGCAGACCGGGGAATCGGCTGCACGCGCCGCCAGTCTCGCGGGCGCGCGTGCAGAGGAGGTACTGGGGCCGTAGCCTAATCCTCCATGACTTCTACTACTTAGAAAAAAAAAGAAGCTGTTTTGGAAGTCCAACAGTCCTGTCCAGTCATCGAAACACGCACACACAACTATAATGGGGAAGGGTTTTACTCATATTTTGTTCTGTAAATGATGATAATGATCTTTGTCGAATGGAGCAGGCCCGATGTGTCCCTGCTCCATAGAACTTACAATCTAATTCTGGTGGCAGAGGCACAGGGAGATAAAGAACTTCAGGGACAATGTTCTCACCACTAAACTCGTCCGTCCTGCCCACCATGCTTCTGTAGTTTGCAGATATTTAATGCAGCATGATCACAACAGGTCTACTTACCTATAGATTACAGCAGGGGTGTGCAAACCTTTCAGTCTGTGCCCCCGTCTGCTCTCCCCCCTCCCCTTACCTAGTGTCCGGCGTCTTCCGATGTCACGCCGCGTTACCATGGTGACGCATCGCTGGAAGCCTCCGGAGACCAGATAAGTTAGAGGCCTCACACGTGCTCCCCGGCATTTCATTTAAATGCTTTGGGGAGAAGCGCGAGGCCTCTGCAACCACCACCCCCAGAACATCTTATGCCCCCATGGGCGGTGCACCCCCTAGTTTGCGAACCCCTGGATTACAGGATGTTTGTGTCTACGTGGAATGTTTTGTAGACAATGGGCTGGAGCAGCTTAGTGCAGGGGTGCGCAATCTTTTCCCCTTGCGCCCCCCCCTGCCCCACCCCCCATCTTACCTTGGCTCTGGCGTTCTGACGTCACGTGACCCCGTGGCGTCATTTGACGACGTGTTGCCAGAAGCCGTCTGAGCCAAGGTAAGTGAAGTCACAGAGGCCTTCGCCCGCTTCCCTGGCCTTTAATTTAAATGCTTTGGGGAAGAGCGCGGGGCCTCTGCGACCCCCATGCCCCCCACAGAGAATCTCGCGCCCCTCCGTTTGCGCAGCCCTGGCTTAGTGGATAGGACACTACATTTGAAACACCTGAGCAGGATGAAATGCTTTTCTTGTGATCTATATTTCCCTCCGGCACCAAAAAATACACTCTAAGATGTATGGGGCATCTGTATCAAGGCAAAAGCGGCGCAACACTGCGGCAACGCAAACGGCAGCACATTTATCAAGGAAGAAATCCTATCCATTTCAAATAGGTTTTTTTTTACCTTTGATACGTATGGTGCTGATCGTGTGCCCGCCATTGCACCGCTTTTGATATATATGCCCCATAGTGCTTGGCGCAACGTACATTGCGATGTAAGGGAAATAATACGTTATTAATACAGTACCAGATCGTTGTGGATCCATTTCAAGTTTAAATCCTCCAGTCAACAACATCTCGGCTTCCCGCGCCAGCAGCAGGTATTTCGGCTCGTCCTGAGTGCCATCGTATTCCCCACCTTCGTCATAATCTGTCATGTTCAGCGCAGAATTGTACCAGAGCAGAGCCTCCTCCCAGTCCTGCAGCCTGCACCGTGACAACAGCAGCCAGTTAGAGATACTGACGCAGCACATGCAAATGGAGCAGGATCTTAACGTGGCTTTACCTCTTGTTTTTGCAGCAGGGGGTCTCCTGAGCTGAATCGCGCTGCTTTCAGCCCCGGGGACCCCCTGCTTCCCGAGATCCTTACATCGGAAGGCGATGCCGGTAGCAGCTGTGGCTGGGCACAGAAAATGTCTGTTTAAAGTCCGGTGGCCATTGGGGAAGCTGCGACGTCATCCCTCGCGGCTTCCTATTGGCCCAGGCAACACGGGACCTTTAAACAGAAGTGCGATACCGGCATCAACTTAGGGTGTAAGTATCTCGGGAGCAGGGGGTCCCCAGAGCTGATATTAATGTGGCACAGATTCAGAGACCCCCTGCTTTCCACCTAGAGGGGGGGAGCTATTTATTTTTGTAAAGACAAAGCTTCTTTAAAGACTGAATTGGTCTGGAGATTTGGGTGATGGAATTAGGCATCTGCGGTTCCTGAAAGTGTGGAACGTCTCTAGCAATCCCGACACGATCTCAGAGGCCACATTGTAATCTACGAATAAGATCGTGGCAGTTGCTGTTACAGCGACTTTTCTGCGGGTCGCAAATGTCCACTTTTCCCCAAAAATTTGGACTAAGCATGAATATATTTTGCACATCTATAATCCAGTGTATGGCACATTGGCAAGTCAATGAACAATGAAGAAATTGGGGAAAGTTTAGCCACTGATGTGCTGGGTGAAAGGTTGCCGCAGTTACCTGTCTGACCCAAGGTTTACCCCCGTATCATACGCTCGGCCAATGTGAATCATGGACGGGCGATCTCCAGCCTCTGCTGCCATCAACAAATAGTTAAATCCTTTCATTCTATTTTCTTCTGTGTCCTTTTGGGGAAGAAAGAAGAGAAACATACAACACGGAATTCCCATGAAATGCTAAATCCCCGCAGGTGACACGAGTGACAGAGGAGTCCCCTCTGCCCTGATAATGAACACATTCATTTGCTGGCCCTTTTTGGGCCACTAGCCTATCACGATGGCCTCCTGAGGGATATTGGCATCCCCAGACATACTCGGTCATTAGTTTGGGGACGTTGTGTGATAGATATATACCACACTATATAATGATGCCCAAAAAGTCACTCTTCTTAGAAAACGTACTATTTAAAGTTGCACCCAAAATACACATCGCTAGGTGTGCAGTGTTCATTCTGTGTGGTATTATCCCATGCGGATGGCTGCCTGCGAGTTACATTACACTGCAGCTCGTTCCCATTCAGAAAGCTGCATCTATAACGCTCGGTGCTTTACCTGAACGGAGACGTCGGTCACAATGTGATGAGGAAGTTGGGAATACATGAGCCCCAGGCCAATGATCGCCTCCAGCTCCCCGCATTGGGCCGCGTGCTCCACGTGGAATATGGCCGAGTCCTGATCCCAGTCCTGTTCTTTGTCGCAGAACCGCCCCGCTTCGTGATAACGCACCATGGCCAAGTGAACCTGAAACACCACCAGCCAATGCCACGTTTAATGCACACCCACCCAATAAATAAATATATCTCAACGTAAGCACGTGTCAACTACGCTCTTCCGGAGGGTGACCTTGCATGGGAAAAAACCCACACTTATTTAACCCTTTATGCTGCATAAAACCCGCATCGCTATTATTAACCCTTTACTGGTTTTCCTTTCATTTTTTTTTATTGTGATTGGTAAACGCTTTGCAATGTTAGTCTCAGTGTTTGTTAGTATCATTTTTACACCTTCCAGGTCTAAGAAATAAACAGTCCACCCTAGACAGCAACCGCAATGAATAGTTACATCTTAATGCTGGGAATAATGCTGGGAATAATGCTGGGAATAATGCTGGGAATAATGCTGGGAATAATGGTCCCCCTCCCCCCCACTCACCCAAGTTTTCCCTTGGATTCTGAACATTTTATTGCCTGGTTAGGTAGATTGTGCAAGGTACATTAATGGAGAAAGAGCATCTTCACTAAAGAGACCAAGACGATGTGTACATAACAGTCACATGGGCACAAAGTCACCGACCCCCATTCCTGCCAGCTAGGCATAACAATGTCCCATCTATTAATGACTCGCGTGAGTAACAGGTGTGGTTACGTTACCTTTCCGAGGATGGATTTCCCGATTTTCTTCTCGAGCTGAAGATCGTTGAGTCTTTGTATTTCCACCGCAACGCAGGAGGGTCGGTGAATGTGGACGCGAGACGCGTGGAACTGGTTCCACTTCTCCACGCTGACCTACGGAGTAGACACATTGGCTGCGTTGTTTCATGGGAAGGCTGTGGTCAGTGACCTATTTCGGGGATAATCCGGCTATGGTAACAGGCTAGAAAACTGCTCAGTACAGGAGACCTCTTTTCAAAATCTATTAATCGTTTATAAAAAATAAATAAATAAAGGACAAACATTTTCACTTCTTACACAATATAGCACAAACGCATTACTATTTCCATTTTCTAATCACAGCGATTACAGTATGGCTTCATATTTTAAATGAGCAAACCCCCCCCCCCCCCCCAAATAAATGAAATATTCTGCATTATTTTCTTTTTTGTTGTTTTGTAGAGTTTTGACCAATTTGAAAATGGCTGCGGTTTTCCCTTTTTGGAATAAAAAGGAATGAGATATACACGTTTAACTAATTTTCTTATTATTTCTAATGATAACTGGAAAGGGGGGGGGGGGGGGGAGAAACCCAGCAGTTTGTAGAATTTCGGAAAGTCAGAATTTCCTGTTTTCCTCTAATAATGGGTTTTTGTTGTTGCAGCGATTGCACCTTTAAGAGGAAAAGTTACATATCATCTCCATGCATGGCAACAATGGGTATTTCTGCATCACAATGACCTCATCTAAGATCATCCAGGCTCAGTATGATCACTTTCAGGAATGTAGTTTTTTTAAATAGCGTTGAAAGCAAAATCACTCCACATCGCCCCCCTCTGGCTCTTACTGCATCATACATGATCTATATACAATAAGCTATGCATTAACAAAGGAGAAATAGACATTATCGCATACACCTTATTTCACACGGCAATATAAGGACACCGTCAATAAAGGGGATTTATTGTGTGAAACATGCGTTGCGCTGGACGGGTCTTAATGTAACGTAGAACACATACAGAACGCTAACAATTTCCAGCTCCATGGTTGGATGGATAACAAGTTCAAGTAACAAGTAATGTAGCACTTCTCACGTCTTTCTGCTGATGTGTTCTCACAGCTCTATAAGGTTAATGAATGGTATTATTTGATCTGTATATTTGTTATTAGAAGACTGGTCAGTCCTCCTCCTTTCTGTGTAAGGGCGGGATCCGCTAAGCTTTGCTAACTCCGGGTTTATAACGGGACAGTACCTAAAACAGGAACAGACCGTATAGTCCCTGCAGCATACCGGTGGTGCGTTATCTTCCAACAACGTGACTGGAAGTATATCTTGGCATTACTCCGATCCAGACTCTAAATTAGGTTTTTAACTTTAAAAGTTGAGAAAGAAAGGAGGGAAATAATTCCAGGAACTAACTCTATGCTAGGTAAATCATATGTTACTATGGTATAGCACCCATATAGACCGGTCAAAAGCCCTATTATAGGGTCTGGTTGTGAGTAATGGCAATTGTAGGTATGCCCTAACTAAGGCCTCATCCAGGGTGATGCAGAGCGGGTGGGCGGGCTCACGCTGGCCGCGATGAAACACATTGCGGAAATGTGTGAGCGAGCGCCCGCGCATGCTCGGCGCTTAGCTGCTTGCCGGAGCAAGCAAATTTGAATCTGCCGCTCGCTCACAAGTCACGTGAGCAGTCGGCCCAATGAGGGCGAACCAGCTCTGTGGCGTCTTGGCCGCGCCCCCCGTGCGGGCACCTAGCTGCCCCCAAATCGCCCGGCCGAGTAGGAGCGCGTGACGTCATCGTGCATGAGCGCCAGCGCGCTCTCTCCCTGCCTGGCCGCGGCCTAACATCCCTGTGTTAACCTTCACAGATTTAAGTGGATATGCAATCTTCTGATAACGCCTCATCTGCATGTCATGATTACTAGCGGCTGTTACAGTTAATGCTCTTGAATGATTGCTAAGATTTCCCCCCCACGATTATGCGGACGATGCAATCTGTGAGCCATCCAAACATGTGCAGTGAGATAGGTGGCGGGTAAACGGGCTGGCAGCGCAAGCAGAAACTCATGGGAAATTTGGACGGGACACCATGCAGAATCACCAGTTTACTCCGGGGGCTGTTTTTAAGGGTCCCATAGGCCTTATTTACAACACCTTTGCTCTAGTCGAGGGAAAAACAAAATTAGAAAAGGGAAACAAGGATGTGAAATGTTATTAAAAAAAAAACACAACAGAATGAGAAAATGACATTAAAATCAGCAGTACTAGAAAATGATATTTTTAACTCTCGTCTGCTTATTAAATGTAGGATTTATTTTTGCATCCACAGTTCGCGGTTGTTCTTGGATTACAAAATGGCCTCCGAGTATTTTGACTTCCTAATGATTAGGTCACTACCTACAATCGTGACCCTCTAAATGTCAGGTCAAACAGGTTGCTCACTTCCTGTGACCTCGTGAACATTGAATCAGACGGACTATTTCCTTTCCTGTGGCCCTCAGATCCTCAGGTTAACCTGGTTAACTTCCTGTGCAGGTCAAATAAACCATAATCATGACAGGAAGTAAAGGCAAGAGGCAAGCAGGCAGGTAAACAAATAACAATAAAAACAGTACAATTTACAGCAGGGCTCTTCAACTTGAAGTGGCCTTCGGGCTGTCTGTTGTTCAAATCACTAAGACATCATATTTTTCACACTGAATCTAACTTTAATGTATAGGTAATGTAAATATACATGGTATAGAAGTTGTAAATGTTTGCAAAATGATCCATTTTTTAAAATATATTTAAGATTACAATACAATTTTTGGGGCCTTTTTCCTCATTTTTTTCTAATCTGGCCCCTTTGGAAAACTAGTTGAACAGCACTGCTTAAAGAATAAAAAAAAATGAAGAAAATTAATACCCGTTACAAGCGTACAAGTTTTGTAGCGAAATGTTGTTTTCTCGGCTTTTGTTTTTTTTTAAAACTAGTACTGCTGTTTTATTATCCAAAATAATAATGGTAGGAAGGGGAATGATGATTGGAGGGAACAGAACTGAAGAGCAAATGACTTTCTACAGTGATTATGCTATTTTTTTTACCTTTCCAAAACTGTCTTCCGATTCCGACTCGAAACGTTTCCTGTTGTAGTTTGAATGAATCTGAGCAGGTGCAAAAAATCCATCAATACTCAAGATCATGCAACAGCGATAAAAAACTAGCAAGAGACCTACGTCTAAACTAATATTTACCCCGTCTGCTGCTTTGCACGGTGTGCCAGGCCCCTATGGCATTGAAGGGGTTACATTGAACTATACTATTTCATTTCCCAGAATCCCTTGCTACAGTGGAAGTGCTGTGTGGTGTTTTTGTCACTTTTTTTACTCACCATAACTTAACTAAGTATGGTAAAACCCATCCTGTTTGCTTCAGCTTTGCATAGCCAGTTACCAACCCCACACTGATGAGACCCATTAAGGTGGAAACAGCTGTCTGTGGGTGGGTTTAATGGCTATGCACCTTAACCCTGGCTGTGCTTAAAGCTGTGACCATTCAGCAAGCTTAAGCCTATAGGGAACCATGTTTAAAATGGTTTTGAAGCAAAAAGTAGCACTGTGTGCTCATTTGCATGTCATTTCCCAGAATCCCTTGCTACAGTGGAAGTGCTGTGTGGTGGGTGATAATTGTGAAAGGCGGGGGTGCAGACCTGCCTAAGGCTGAGTCCCCAGTCTTCACTGTGGCACGCGCGCTGGCGGGGGGGCGGCGCGTGCACAGCGCTACACCGCGATAGGCGGTCTGAGGGGAGAGGGAAGGTTTGCGATGGGAGGGGGCGTGGCTGTGCGGGGGCGTGGCCATGATGTCCCGCGGCTAGTTCGCCCCTTATTGGCTGAACCGCCGGTGGGGGTGTGGCCACGCCTCCGTCGCAGATGTTAATTTTAAATTCCCCTGCCTCCCTGAAAACCTGTCGCGCACCGCTGGGGGAAGGTGCGCGACAAGGTAGGGACTGGGACCGGCCGGACTGGGGGGGCGGGGCTTGATAGCGCAGCGCACGCCTCGGCTGGGGCTGGGGAAGTGACTGGGGCCGCCCCCTAAGACATGCAAATGAACACACAGTTATATTTGCTACATCATAGAAGTGATACTTTTAATGGCTAACTAATGGTTAAAAAGAGTACAAGCTTTCAGGACCACTTAGGTCCCTTCCTGCACTATTTGTAACTATTTGCTACCCGTTAAAGGTATCACTGCTACCTTTTTTTGTTTTTATCAATGTTACAGTTCTGTTTAGCTCTCGATCACTAGCTGGCTATTATGAACACGTGATGACCTGTTTTCTGCAACTAAAATTATTTACTGTATATGAGATATATTTAAGCTCTTTACAGCTGCTAGCTATCAAATACAGAGGAATGTACTTTACATTTAAATAACACTTACTTAAAAACAATAGAGTTCAGCTTTGGACGACCTCCTCCCCCCCCGAAACACACCCCGCCCCCCTGGTTTGAATACTGTTAAAAAAATCTATTTCCATTTTTGCCCAAATTGCTACTTTTGACTTACAGAACATGCCAATGCCATCAGTTCTCATCCCCTTAACACTTACCCGCGGTTCCATCTCATCGGATTCACTTCTTTTTTCACTTGGGCATCCACTATCCCCTCCATTTTCAGAGTCCTGTAGGGTGTAAAAAGGAGATTGTGCCTTTAATATGAAGCTCAGACATTTACCTCTGATTCCTATCAAATCCCGCATCTCACACTCCATTCTTCTCCTCACTTTTAAAGGTTTACACTCTTCTCCCCCTCCTTACATCTCAGCCCTAATTTCTCGCTATACACCATCCCGACTCATGCGTTCTGCTCAAGGATGTCTTCTTTCTACCCCCTTTGTATCTAAAGCCCTCTCCCGCCTTAAACCTTTTTCACTGACTGCCCCACACCTCTGGAATGCCCTTCCCCTCAGTACCCGACTAGCACCCTCTCTATCCACCTTTAAGTCCCACCTTAAGACACACTTGCTTAAAGAAGCATATGAATAGCACTGTGGATATTCTGAACACATGACACATAAAGCTTGGCCCCCTGCAGACGCACTTACCAGAACTCCCTCCTACTGTCTCTGTACGTTCTCCCTACCTACCAATTAGATTGTGAGCTCTTCGGAGCACGGACTCCTTTTCCTAAATGTTACTTTTATGTCTGAAGCACTTCCTTCCATTATGTGTTATTTGTATTATTTGTTATTTATGACTGTCACGTGTATTACTGCTGTGAAGCGCTATGTGCATTAATGGTGCTATACACATAACGATATTCATACACACATACATACCTATAACACAGCAGTAGTAAATCTAATGAATAACAAAAAGGAACATACCCTGTGGTTATCCATGTTATTATTGTCTTCATTAACCAAGTTATCAACTTCATTAAAGACGGACCAACCTGTGCAGAAAAATACACACAAACATATTAAAAACCAAAACAATTTCATTTCTCTTGGGCAAAAAGAGCTGCTTAAAATTGGTTGGTTACGCCCTAAAATATTTTGGGGAAAGTGTTCTTACGTGAAAATAGCAGATCCAATTAATATTTCGGCCAATGCAAATTTTTGAAGGATTTATTATTTTGACCACCTCAAAGTTTAACGATATTTTCTCCTGCTTGTTTAGCATTAGGTTTTTCTGCAACAAAGCTCAGCGCCTCTACTATTTAAAGCAGCAGACCAGGCAATATCCTACATGAGGTTTTTTTTTTAGGTTTTTTTAAATAAATCAGTTCTGTACTATGAGAAAATACTTGTAGCATTTTTTTTTTAAACAACTCAGAATAATTTTTTTAATGTATTATAATGTAACAATCATTTTTGTTTCTATAGCAATTATTTACAAAGTAACTCTTCTGAAACAGGCTCTGACACACCCCTTTTTGAGCCCCGCACTCTCTCTAGCAGTGCACCAATTGTATCTAGTGACTGCCTGGTCACATGATCGTCCCCACAGAACTTCGCATCTTTGATCATCTTTGATCATTTTCTGCTGCACTGACAGCCATTTAGTGAACCCCCGACCGATCACAGGTGAACAGATCTATTGGCAACTTAGCTAATTACTTATCATTGTGTGAACTTTATTGATGCGCATATTAAAGGGAAAAATAAATAAATATATATATATATATTATTTTAACGGCAGCTTGGACTGCTTCTTTAACCCCAGCTAAGCAATGCTTTGCTGGTCCATCTGACTGTGAAAGAGTTAAACTGCACTACAAGCAATGACAACAAGTATATCCTAAGCATTGCTTAGCATCTGGCATAGAAGGGGTTAATTGAATGAGATATCAGTCATTGAATGCCGCCAACCCCATGTAACCTGCCTTCTGCATCTAATCATTGGTGGATAAGATCTAAATAAGGCATTTCTGGACCATAAATGGCTCCCGGCCCCTTCTCTTACCGTGCACATCGAGCCTGTGGCCCTGGGGCGTCGCTGGGGAAGCAGAGCTGGGCAGAGAGTCGAAAATCATGTCGCTCATGTTCTCGTCTCCGGAGGTTTGGGAGAGGCGCGAGAGCAGGGGCGGCCGGCTCCCGGACATGGTCCTGACCCGGCTGCTGCCACATTTCTCCTCGGTGCCACGTAGGACAGTCTGGGCCGATTGCTGGGAGAGGTAAGGTAGTTGGGATGGGATAACGGGGTCAACCCAAGTGAGATGTACCCAGCTTTAGTCAACAATAGAGACCAATCAGTCTCACAAAGGGGGCACGCGGGAAACGTCCTATTCTGCCCAATAGAATCAATGTCAAATTGTTAATGGCGTTTCTTAGAGATAGAAACGTAGAGGGTTATGCATTAAACTGCGTTGACTTCAATGGGAGTTCCTTTGCCATAGTGCCCCAGTCGGCAATTAATTAATAACCCCTGCAGACATTGAGAGGAAATAAGAACCCCTTGGCTTACCAGGTCTGCCCATTCTCCGATCTGCCTTAAAAACCATAGACCCCATTTAAACCCCGGCCTCCTTCCATGTATAGGATCGCCTGGTGTCTATACCAAACGCTTCTCCTTACCTGCGCTCTAACAACTTGTAGAACCAGAAAACCCCCAGGAGGCGCTCTATGCTCAGTGATTACAATCAGTGATTAGTGAATACATTTAGACTGAGAATTCAGCCCCCACAGCAGTGTTAAAGTCAAGTGAAGATAGAGATATATATATATATATATATATATATATATATATATATATATATATATATATATATATATATATATATATATATATATATATATATATATATATATATATATATATATATATATATATATATATATATATATATATATATATATATATAGTGTTCGACAAACCTATACATTTGCACGCCCCGGGCGAGTGGATTTAACATCGTGGCGAGCTCCTATTTGCCCAAGCAGCACACGTGTGGTACTAGGTGGCGAGTAGATTTTTGGGTGATTTGTCGACGTGTGTGTCTGTCTGTCTGTCTGTCTGTCTGTCTGTCTGTCTGTCTGTCTGTCTATCTATCTATCTATATATATATATATATATATATAGATATATAGATATGAATGAATACTAGGAGGCCAAGAGTAATGCCCCCAGGAGTGCAAAACTAAATACATGGATACTATACTCCTCCACTAAACCCTTAGAAATAGAGACAAGTTCCCATTATCTCATCCAAACGAATTCTTCAAAAACAGGGGAGTTTTTGAAGAAGTCCATTAACTTGTACCACCTCTGCTGGGAAGCTACTCCATGAATCCACCACCCTAGCAATGAAGAAGTACCTGCTCACAGTTCCCGAGCCTGAAAGAACCCCTCTCCCCCCCCCCTTCCCACTTACAAGCATTTTAGCACAATTGTCCAAAACGTCCTTCTCTCTGGGTGAGAGGTCGAAAGGCGTCATCCCCATGCTTTTACAGATTTTGTTGCAGGCGTGAGAATGGAAAAACAAGGCCATGCCTCGCACACCTGGAAACACGTCACAAGAAGACAAATAAAAAACCAGCAAATAACTCTATGGAGGCAAGTACAAAAACAGTCAGAAAGTGTAGTTTACAAAACACAAAACCCCAGCAAGCTCTTTTTGGGAACCCCTGAGTCCCCACAATATATATATATACAGGCATACCCCGCATTAACGTACGCAATGGGACCGGAGCATGTATGTAAAGCGAAAATGTACTTAAAGTGAAGCACTACCTTTTCCCCACTTATCGATGCATGTACTGTACTGCAATCGTCATATACGTGCATAACTGATGTAAATAACGCATTTGTAACAGGCTCTATAGTCTCCCCGCTTGCGCACAGCTTCGGTACAGGTAGGGAGCCGGTATTGCTGTTCAGGATGTGCTGACAGGCGCATGCGCGAGCTGCTGTTTGCCTATTGAGCGAGATGTACTTACTCGCGAGTGTACTTAAAGTGAGTGTCCTTAAACCGGGGTATGCCTGTATATAGGAAAATAAAAATATGGGGTAGAGGACCCCAGTCACCCAGTGCTACAGAGCTTTGTATTAACCCACAATAATAAAAAAAGCCCAATTTGCCGGTGAAACGCGTTAGAGGCGCAGGGGTATGCGTCCCCCCTCTTTTTAACCATGCTTCATTAAAGGATTTGTTATACAGCACAGTCCAGCTTCAGCAACTTTTTTCTTCTGCATTGTGGTGCCCGCTGAATTGCCTCTCCTCACCGGAACAGGTACACTTCGTCTATATATATATATATATATATATGTGTGTGTCAAAAAGGAGTGCTATTGAGCGTGGCATATTTATACAACAGACAACAGAGAAGCCAATGCGACATCCAACATGACAGAAATACACAGTAAAATACTTATATATTCTGTTGAAAAAGGGTCATTTAGTTTAACCCTTTGGCCAAAGCGGTGTAAGCCACGACAGGGCAGACCCATTTAGTTAAAAAGAAAATAAAAAAAAACTACAAGTACGTTATGTTTCAAATGGAAATGGTTATCGTCGTGAGATATTATAATAAGCAGCATATGGGATTAAAGATTGGGCGTAGTTGCAACATATGGAAGCCCGGTGGTTGGAAATGACAGCTGTGCAAATAATGTACTGCTAAATCCAGCCGATAATGCAGAAAGTTCTACCTAAATTGCCGTCGCCGAAGTCAGTTCCACACTCTGTGTGGATCTGAGGGTCGGTGTATAAATCTCCAACTCCCTGGATATCGACAACAATTAGCTGATGTGCTGAACGTTCAAAAGTGAAGTGACTAAAAGCCTGCAAAAAATACATTAAAAAATGAGTCTCTTCAAACAGAGCCATGAAAAGGATATACAATATTTCCAGACTGTAACAATATATTTGTGCACACATTACCGGCATTTATATTGGTTTATGACACTGCACAACATGGGGGGTGTGGGGGGTAGGGGGGTATTAGCTGTCAAAATCACACCCCACAATGCCTTGCTGCTGTGGATACAAAGCATTGTGATGAGCGCCTTTGCAAGCTCTTGCTGTAATATACCACCTCAATCTAAGCTGCAGTTTGGGGCCTTACTAAGCACGCGGTCCTCACAAGGGCTCAGGAACCCACTCTACTGACAGGGACCCACCAGTACATTTTTTCTTTTGGCAAACCCCTTGGAGGTGACTCGCAACCCCCCCTGTCGGGCAGGTAAGCATTGACAGGTTTAGGCCCGAATGTTAAGATCCATTTGACTAGAAAAAAGGTAGGAGCCCTCACATCACAAGTTGGAAACTACCTCGGGGGCAGGGTTACACCCCACGGGGGTAATCAATGAAGAAAGTCATCCGGTCACGGAAGGCCAAAAAATATAAAACTTTTCTGTGGACTGATCGACGTTTCGGTCCAAACACGGACCTTTGTCAAGGTACCACATTGCTGAAGTGCAATAGTTTATATACCGGCAGGCAGGGTGGCTGTTCTGACATCACCAGGTACCGTGAATACATTAAAGATGGCGTCTCGTTAGCTGGCCCCGAGGAGAGGATACATCAAATGAACACATTATGGCCGAAAGATTCCGTGCGAGAGGATAACAGAGAAATGAGATCAAACATGGTGTACAAAAAAAATGTGAATTTAAATCGCTTTGATCTACTACGGAAGAGATTAAACCGGATAATTAGAGATTACCTGTGGTCACGAAATGTTCAAACATTTCGTCAGATATCAAAAGATCGTTTATGAAACACTGGCATATATTGGAATCCAAACCAAAATTATCTCAATTTACACGACAAACACCCGTCTTTGCCTAGAAACGAAATACAAATCTCAGGGACCTTTTAGTGAAAGGAGACCCTAAAAAAAAAAAATGAGACTTTATATCTTCAAAATCTACTACAGCCTTTGAGAAATGGATGCCATCGCTGCAGGGGGGGAGTAACATGTGGCAGTGGACTTATTGAAGGCGAACCATTTAATATCCACACAGGAAAATCTCTTGAAATGAATAACGATGTTACATACCACATCAGTTATTTATTTGATTTTCTGTCTATGTGGAAAAATCTGACAGATCATTGGAGGAAAGATTGAACGGACACAGCTCCAGTATTTGTCTGGCTCTGACACATGGGGAATCACAGCAGCCAGTAGACAAGCAGTTCCTGCCAGCGGGACATCAGTTGGCTGCCCTCAGATACCTGATCATTGATCATGTCCCGGTCGGTAACCACAAGAGGGGGTGATGTGAAGAAATTATTGTTGCAACGAGAAACAAAAATGGATATTTGAATTAGATGCAGTGTCTCCACGTGGACTCAATGAGACTTTGAATTGTAACTGTTTTTGTATTTTTATAAACTGTATTGTGTATTTATCCTTGGTCATTATGTACATCATGAGGATTTATAGACTAATATACTCACCTTGTTGATGAAACTAATACTATATAAGGTTTGATGCACACTAAGCTGCAGATTACACACGGTGTCACTTTTTGTGTATACAGTAGGGCCCCGCTTCTCTGCGATCCGCCAATACGGCGTTACCGAGAAGGGGGCCGCCATGTCTGCGCATGTGCAGAAGGGGGGGCGGCAGAGTTCGTGCATGCGCAGAAGGGGGAACAGCAGAGTTTGCGCATGCGCAGAACGGTAGGAGACGCTGAAAAGTGCGGGTTCCGATTTTCGGGCACTTTTCTCTTTGTGGCAGCACCATGGAACAGAACCCGCCGTATGAGCGGGACCCTACGTACAGTATTGGCTATTTGGGATAGAAGATTATTGTATCGCTTATTGATACATGGGTTAGACTACATATTTACTGGTACTGCCCGTGACGCTAGAGATAGTGTCACGTGACTTCAGGTACTTACCTGTATTCTTTGTACTGTCTGAGATATACATCGAGACTAAAGGTACTCTAGATCACCACAGATATTCGGTCGACTATTACACCTGGATGAAAGGTATTAATTACCATTAAGGAACTCTCTGATCCCTTGTTATGCCTTGCAGTAGGATGATCAACACAAGGAGTGTGTACAGTATACAATCTAGGATTGAAACCTGAGACTGAAGCCCTAGAGTGGGATATATTTGACTCGCTTAAATTATGGGTTATCAGTCACAGAGATGACTTCAGTGGTAAATACATTTATAGTAAATCGAAAGATCTTATACTGAGGTTTATAACTATACGGTCACACCCATGATACCTATAATCTACTTTACTCTGAATTATGTTATTATACATGAAATGATAGCTTTAAACATGCGTACACACATAAGTGACACTGGTACGGGTCTGAAAGGGTTAATCTCTCATCAAGTTAATAACAACGATATATACCTTTAACCACATTTAGCTTTTAGGGGATATGAAAATGTATCCAATATAATACAAGTAATATACAATATGTTTACCTATAGCAATCGGGTTCTCTAGATATGATACATTTGCCAATACATTCAAATAATGCTAATTTCTGCATTTTTATATTTAAAACTGAATCCTAATTACGAATTAAAGTGAAATACTTTGATATGTACCCCAATATGTTTTCTATAATTCACGAACACAGCACGTCCATATCCAAGGTTTCCATCTTGCGCGCTTATATTGTCTATATGAAATGAAACACTGCGCCTGTTCACTTTAAGAGACGCCATCTTTAATGTATTCACGGCACCTGGTGATGTCAGAACAGCCCCCCTGCCTGCCGGTATATAAACTATTGCACTTCAGCACTGTGGTATCTTGACAAAGGTCCGTGTTTGGACCGAAACGTCGATCAGTCCACAGATAAAGGTTTTATCTTGTGTGCAAATCCCTGTGGAGTGCTAGCCTTCCGTGAGAAGATCCAGTTGGATACAGCAGATCATAGGAGATAAAACTCACAGTCGCAACACAATTACTTTCAAACTTCGGATTATGGACCGAAGTAATATATATTTTTTTCGTTTGTCCCACTTGAATCTATCAAAAGGTTATACTACCTGTGGTGTGAGGCGAATATTGTCGTCCCGCACAAATCCGGAATTGGAATTGTATTTGATGTATTTCCCTTCTATGTAATGTTCTAAATGGTACAGGGGTTTTCCGGGTCTGTCTTTCATCTCAATAATACACATCTGCATGATGTCCACCTGCCAAGGACAATAACAGAAAGTAACACTCAATAGTGCAAGCCTCTATGAGCACTACAATGAGGACCTCGTCACTTCTCCCAGGAACAGGCTGCCAAGAGTTCTATGTAGAAAAGCAATTTTGGAGCAAAATTTAAGTAGAGAGAGACATCATTATCTTGTTTGAATGTATCAAGGGACTATATTCCAATGTTGTCCCTGTGCATCAGATTGCTATATGGGGGAATGTCACAGGAGGAGTGTTATAATGTGACGTATACAATTCTGCGCGTCATTTTTTTTGTCCCTTCTATCTGGGTCAAAAACTTGGGTTTTAGGCCGTGTAGATCTCCATGCCTAATAATCTGGGTTCTAACATTTGGCGTAACCCCCCTGCCCCCCAAAGGAAAAAAAAAACATTTCAGTAGCTAACCATGTGTTTAATTTTGTTTATTTACTAGTTGATGTGTGATACATTAGTAAGAAAAGAAAATGACATCATACCTGTTAAATTCATAGGCATTTAGAGAATATATATTTAGCGCACTGACCTATGGGTGATAACTCTAAGCTGTTGGTCATCTTAGTTCTATTTAACTTCATGATGTCATGTCGCCACATTAATGAAGGGTGTGCACCGCTATTTTCTAAATTGTTTGGATATGTGGTCGCCACCGTGTGTATAAGCAGTTTGTGTATGAGTGGGACGGCCTTTCTGGAACTTTGGATTCCAATATAATGTAATGTACAGTACAATAGAACAATGCTCTTTGCTACTATTGGAGATAACGTGTTTCACACGTTTCATGTAACTAGTGGTCCCCAACACTCACAATTCATCTCAGTGACATCAAAGCTTGAATGTCGCACTTGAATATTACAATGTAATCTCTTTGGAGTCCAGTCAATGTCCAGTGGATCTCCAGTCCTCAAGAGCCCCCAACAGGTCTGCATTTAAGGATATCAGTGGCTGACTGAGCCCCTTGTGGTGAAGCAGAGAGATCCTCAAAACCTGACCTGTTGGGGGCTCTTGAGGATGGGGGTTGGGAACCACTACTTTAGACCATTGGTTCTCAAAACTTTTCCCAGGGCACTGCCTCAGACCATGTTTATAGGGCTTCATGTTTACAGTGTATTCAAATGACGTGCCTGTGTGAAAGTATTGTATGTTCCTAAAACCTGCGGAGAACAGTGGCCCCTGAGGACAGGTTTGAGAACCACTGCTACAGACCACTCTCCTTTGTCATTTTTATATGTTCTTCAAAGACCACAAAACAGTCAAAACGTCTCTGGATTTCCTGCCCATTTTCTTTACTTTGTCATAATGCTGGAGGCAGACTTTGCTAATCTGCCCATAAAGAGGAAACAGTTAAATATAGTCTAACTTGGCCCCATGGAATTAAGGAGGACAGTTTAAAAAACAAACATGTTAAGATGTGTGAAAATGTCAAAGTGAGCTTTGACATAACAATCACAGTTTCCAAACATTGCTATAAGATAACATTACATTCAAAGACCTGAAAGGATATATTTTGTAATTCAGCAATTCCAGCAAAAATACTGAAATGTTACTTCTGGCCGACTTTAAAAAATACATCAGAAGAACGGTTCTTTTAGTTCTTCGAGACTGTTATTTATTCTATATTTTATGTTTCTTAGAAACACATTCAACTAGGTTAAAAATAAGAGTTAAACAATGTTTGACCCTTTCAGTGCCGGAAGGTCATGCCACCCCTGTGACCACACTTCGGAGCGATCACGTGAAGCCGTTTAAATGCATGCCTCGGGCCAGGTATAACAGGAAGGGGGGCGCTCCGTCGCGTACACCCCCTAAAAAATGAGCAACGGGACAATGACATACAGTGTATGTCATAAGGGCAATGAAAGGGTTAAAAAAGGGGCAAAAATGAACTTAGAAAACAATTTTTTAAATAAAATTATTTGTTTTTAATCACAGCTAAATTTGTTTAAAAAAAAAAGACATAACAAAGTTACACAAACACACAAAAACAAAATGTTTAAACCAAACAATTCTTTTCTCTGAAGGTTTGTTTTTAAACGGAGCCGTTTTATTGTCGGCATAATAAAGTAGATTAGATACGAGATGAACCCACAGACAAGCCAGGACATTTCAGCAGTGTGATGACGGAGGACGGTGGGAAGTAGTCACATGGCTGCAGCAGGCCCGCCCTGACTCTGCAGGGCCACATTTCCAGCAGTGTGATGACGGGGGACGGTGGGAAGTAGTCACATGGCTGCAGCAGGCAGGCCCTGACTCTGCAGGGCCACATTTCCAGCAGTGTGATGACGGGGGACTGTGGGAAGTAGTCACATGGCTGCAGGCCCGCCCTGACTCTGCAGGGTCACATTTCCAGCAGTGTGATGACGGGGGACGGTGGGAAGTAGTCACATGGCTGCAGCAGGCAGGCCCTGACTCTGCAGGGCCACATTTCCAGCAGTGTGATGACGGAGGACGGTGGGAAGTAGTCACATGGCTGCAGCAGGCCGCCCTGACTCTGCAGGGCCACATTTCCAGCAGTGTGATGACGGGGGACGGTGGGAAGTAGTCACATGGCTGCAGCAGGCCGCCCTGACTCTGCAGGGCCACATTTCCAGCAGTGTGATGACGGGGGACGGTGGGAAGTAGTCACATGGCTGCAGCAGGCCGCCCTGACTCTGCAGGGCCACATTTCCAGCAGTGTGATGACGGGGGACGGTGGGAAGTAGTCACATGGCTGCAGCAGGCCCGCCCTGACTCTGCAGGGCCACATTTCCAGCAGTGTGATGACGGAGGACGGTGGGAAGTAGTCACATGGCTGCAGCAGGCCCGCCCTGACTCTGCAGGGCCACATTTCCAGCAGTGTGATGACAGGGGACTGTGGGAAGTAGTCACATGGCTGCAGCAGGCAGGCCCTGACTCTGCAGGGCCACATTTCCAGCAGTGTGATGACAGGGGACTGTGGGAAGTAGTCACATGGCTGCAGCAGGCAGGCCCTGACTCTGCAGGGCCACATTTCCAGCAGTGTGATGACAGGGGACTGTGGGAAGTAGTCACATGGCTGCAGCAGGCCGCCCTGACTCTGGAGGGCCACATTTCCAGCAGTGTGATGACGGGGGACGGTGGGAAGTAGTCACATGGCTGCAGCAGGCCCGCCCTGACTCTGCAGGGCCACATTTCCAGCAGTGTGATGACAGGGGACTGTGGGAAGTAGTCACATGGCTGCAGCAGGCAGGCCCTGACTCTGCAGGGTCACATTTCCAGCAGAGCAGCAACACTGAATGTAAACACGTTTGTGCAAAATGCATCTGCTCACGTACACCACGTCTCGGGACAAAAACAACCGCCCAGAGCGCTTCACAAACTCGGCTGTACATGGTGTGCGTTACCCTCAGAGAACTTCAGCTGTCAGCTCCCACTAGCTTAGATTACCAGCTGGAATGGGAAGGGGCAAATTGCATGATTCAGGCATGCAATGACATACAGGCAGTCCTCGTTTTACAACGCTTCGCTTTACAACGAATGGCTTATCCAACGCTATGCAATGCATACCTATATTCATTTATACAACGCCAAAACGGCTTATCCAACGCTCTTACGACGCTTTGCAAAGTTGTTTATGTGTATATAATATATATATTATACTATATAATATATTATATTTTTATATTATATTATATATTATGTTATATTATATATATAATACAGTATATACACTATATAATTTATGTGTGTGCTGCATATCTTATTGTCTGCGTAAAATATTTTGTGTATTTTAGCATTAAAAATGCCTTCAGGAACGGAACCTTTCATTTAAACAGTGTTCCTATGGGAAAACGTGTTTCGCTTTAAGACGTTTCGCTATCCAACGCCATTTTGAGTAACGCATTGTGTCGGATAACTGAGGACTCTGCCTGTACTACACAATATCGTAGCTGTGCAGCCGGAGAGACGGGGAGAGGGTGCAAATTAGAGCAGGAACACCCCAGCTGAGTGTCATTTTGTTACACTCCCGGTTTATGACTATTCATGTCAGATGATTTAGACCAGGGGTGCGCAAACTTTTTGCCCTGCGCTCCCCTGCCTGCTCTCCCCCACCGCTCGCGCCTGAAGCGTCAAATGATGCAGCGGGGTCATGTGATGTCGCGTGACCCAGCGGCGTCATTTGACGCGTCCCCCAAGCCGACTGAGTCACGGTAATTGAAGTTGGAGAGGCCTCGCACGGGGCCTCTGAAACCGCTGTGCACCCCCCCCCCCCGTTTGCGCACCCCTGTTTTAGACTGTAAGTACCTTGGGGACATCCTTTCCTTTATTCTCAGTTTGTCTTAACTTGTATGTACTATTTTTGCTATATGATGTTATTATCCTTGTGACGGTATGGGGTAACCAGGCTCTCAAATAAAGGTTAAGCCCGTTTTTGGTTACCCCTGATCCGAGTATAAGGGTTCAAGAGTTAGCTCGAGCCCAGTAACACTGTGTGATTCAAATGCATAACATATAATAAAAATATTGTCTGTGTTTTTATCTTGCCGGGCATGCCAGCGAGCAGGGATTGCTAGGGTATGAGTTTCCGGGCGTGCCAGCGAGCAGGGATTGCTAGGGTATGAGTTTCCGGGCGTGCCAGCGAGCAGGGATTGCTAGGGTATGAGTTTCCGGGCGTGCCAGCGAGCAGGGATTGCTAGGGTATGAGTTTCCGGGCGTGCCAGCGAGCAGGGATTGCTAGGGTATGAGTTTCCGGGCGTGCCAGCGAGCAGGGATTGCTAGGGTATGAGTTTCCGGGCGTGCCAGCGAGCAGGGATTGCTAGGGTATGAGTTTCCGGGCGTGCCAGCGAGCAGGGATTGCTAGGGTATGGAGTTTCCAGCCGTGCCAGCGAGCAGGGATTGCCAGGGCATGAGTTTCAAGGGGGGTTTTGCGGAGGAATTGTCAGAATATGCCTAGGTAGTCGGGATCCGGAGTTGTCGTTACCCCATAATATGTACCCGGGAATCATGCCTGATTCTCGGATACATGTAGACACATTGTCCCGGCAATATCTCTCCTTGGAAACGCTTGTGCGACTCACGGCTAGGGTTCCCTGCCTCAGCATAGCCCAGAAAGGTAAATGGGGCACAGGGATGAAAAGTGTCCCTGGAACTGAGGGGATCCCTAGGTTGAGGGGGGTACCCCAGTTAATGCCCAGGTAGCCCAGAACCTGTATTGGGTTCGTGGGTGCTCCAACCGTAGATAAGGTTGTGAGAGGCCTCTCAGAGCCCAGGCTAAGTCCAATATATATAGTGGTTGGGGAATAAAAGCTGATAGAAATAGAAGTACAGCTTTCTATTCTATTCCCCATACTCAGGGCTAAGGGATGTATTAAAGTATATTTTATTAATACTGTAATTTACTGTAATGAGCTGGGACTTTCGGAACCAATGTTCAGACAGACTGTCAGGGCTAACCCACAGGCGCCAGCAAGTCTGCTGGACATCGGAGTTCAAAGTAACCAGAGGATGCCAGAGGTGTGAAAGCCATTTGGGAGGCAAGGAAGGGCTCAAGTACCCAGGTCCGGGGAACAATGGCAGACGTCCGGGCTGCCATTTGTTCTGCAAGACCTAGTGGAGCCTGACCCAGCGGGTGGCATTGATATAGCCAGGGACTGAGATGGCAAACTTGCGCTGTCTCTTGGAAATGTCATATTTCCCGCTGACCCGGCTTTCTATACCGGCTTGGCTCAGATTGGCTGCTGAGAAAGTTCCCACACAATTATTGGCTGCTGAGATTCATGAATGAAACTCAGAATACTATAAGAAATGTCTGAGCCAATGAGATTGGAGATTCCCAGTAGTAAGAGCGCGGGTTGGCTTTTCAAAGTTGCTTCTGCGTGAATAGCAGAGCAACCGGCTTCGATTTCAAGCCAGGAAAGCCTGCCGGCCAGATTCCAAGTCCCGATTTTAGTGGCCACGTTCTCAAAATCGAACGTAGCGGACGCGGCTGGGATTTCATGCCGATTTCGGTTCCAGAGGATCGGAGGCAGGTCGCGGTCAAGAAAAGTCCAAGTTCTCAGAAGAGAAGGGAGTGGTGGCACTTCACGACGATTTGGGAACCAGGAGATTCCGGGCTAAGTCCCAGTAAGGGGAAAACTCGTAGAGTTCCCTGCACCTAGGAAAGTCTAGTTTTCTACCCCAGACCCCCTGTAAGTGTGTCTTTTTGTCTGTATTTTGTGTATTCTTGTGTGTACGCGATTTTGTGCGAATAAACTACAATTTATTTCACTACCTTATTTTGCTCAGTGAATGATTCCGGTTAAGGTGTAAACTGCCTGGTCTCCCGTGACTGTCCTTCCTCCCACATTGTACTGCGTTGCAGTTTATGCTGGTGCCATCAAAATAAAAACAATTAATTATGGCTAAACATCCCCTACTTTTGTAAGTAGTTACGACTTAAATGTGTGCCCTTGGTTCTCACACAAGGACATCGTCTGTAGTCTTTCCCCCCCCCCCTTCCCAACAAATAAAAACATTATCTCCAAAACGGGAACATCTAGACTAATAACCTGCACAAGTAAAAACTTGGAAATATAATACAGTAGAGTCTCGGTTATCCGACCCAAACGGGACAGATACCGTGGCGGATTACCTGGAAATGACGGATAATACGGAAAGTATTATCCCTCCCCCTCTTCTCGCCTACCGGCAGAAGAAGAAGAGGAGGACTGCAGACCACAGGAGCGGCACCGAAGGAAGACAGCTGGCGGTCGGAGAAAAGGACCATATCAGTGGAGGAATGGAGTTAAGGCCGAGTTTATAGTACTTGCTACGGCGACTGCGACATTGCGCAGCGCCGTAGCAAGTACATGTTGTCCGTCGCGGGTGCCCATAATGGGCGCGACCGTGACGGCGTGATGTCAGCCATCGCGATAGAAGCCAGAAGATTTTGATATTTCCAGCCAATGAGGGCTAACCGCTCACGGCCACGCCCCTGGTCACGATCTCTGGTCTCCTGCACCAGAGTGCAGGAAATCGCTGTAGGACGGCTGTCGTTACACGGTCGCTTCGCCGTAGACCCCACTATAAACTCTAAGACAGCGGGCGGCAGCAGGCAGGAGAAGACCATCAGACCCTGTTTGCGGAGTAGGAGCAGAGCGGCATAGGAGAACGACCGGGTAGGAGTGCGCTGTAACACCGAAAGTCAGCCACCGGTCAACTTCTGGTGTTACAACGTGTTCCGCCCCGGTTGTTCTCCTATGCTGCTCTGCACACAGGGTCTCATGGTCTTCTTCTGCCTGTTGCCACCTGCTGTCTTAACTCCATTCCTCCGGTGACATGGGCCTCTTCTCCGACCGCCAGCGGTCTTCCTCCGGTTCAACTTCTGTGGTCTGCAGTTCTCCTTTTCTTCTGCCACAGGTAAGCGAGTAGTCGGAAGGGGGGGTGACGGATAAAACAGAAGGTCGGATAACTGAAGGTTGGATAACCCGGACTCTACTGTAATTATGCCAATATTAATAACTAAAGGGAGCAAATGTTTATTGCAAAGGAAAAAGTGTTGGGGCTACGGATCAAAGTGCACCAACAGGAAAATGGGGGCAAATTAATTTTGTAAGGAAAAATAAATAAATCTGTTTTCAATGAGATTCCTTTTCTTTGACAAATTATGTGCTGTTATTTTTTTTTTTTTTTGCACGAGCTCTGCAGCTACAGTATAATAAATGACCATCACGCTGAACAGCGCCCAACTTCTATTCGCCGGGTCGTGAGTTTAATTCCTGACTTTCTCCCATGTCTTCAAAATCATATGTAAACCAATTCATCTGGCAGGTTCTCTGTTTACACAGATATTACTATTTTGATATAATGTCAACCATGTATGCAACATTATAAGAATAAAGACTATGTAAGTTTAATAGAAACACAGATGTAATATAACTATAGGGACAGCCATCAAAAATAAGGGAACCGCTTCCCAGACAATAATATTTGGAGGTGCCATGATATGTTATATATTTCAGAATTCCATACCGTGTGTCGTATATTGCATTCCTAGGACCAAGTTGCATTATAATATTAGACTGTTCATGAATAATTCTTCATCATTACTGTGCTGTGCACGGTGGAACGTTTCTGTCACTCACTCACTCACTCACTCACTATGACTTGTTTGTGTACCTTGTTTCCCAATGCAACAGCAGCAACTGCCCTCACCGATGAAACCCAAATGGTTGAAACAGCTGCCTGCGAGCGGGTTTGGTGGCCATGCAGTTTGTGACCCAGATATTGCTTTACAAGCGCTGTTATACAATCAAAAGCTTGAAGAGATCCAAGTAAAAGTGGATAAGAAAGTGCACCGGACTCATTTGCATGTAACCCATAGTGATGCAGCATGAGTACTCATTGCATGTCATTACCCAGAATCCCTGGCTTCACCGTATGCGTTGTGATTATGGGGTAAGGCAGGTTTGGAAGACCTGTTTGAGCCCTGTGATTGTCCTCACAAGTGACTTTACAGGACAATAAAACAATGTTACCTGTTTTGGTGGTTTGTGCCTGTTATACTCTTCTCCCCACAGCTTTGCCTCCATTTGAAGCCGGACATCCTCAAAGTACACATCTCTGTCTACGGTCTCTATATATCTTTTAGCTACATAATTGTAAGCACTTTTCCACTGCTGCTTGTGGGAAAAATTCGAGAGCTTTTTCCTGCAAAGACAAAACATTTTCTATGAATGTTTCTAAACTATTGCCCGTTATTAACGTCACTAGCATTAATAGTACATAGCTTAAACAAATTGAATTTGGGATCTTACAGGTCATTGGATTCAGCAGTATTTGTGACAAAACGTCTTGGTGATGGGAAGCGTTCACCCCAAAAGTTTTACAGGCGCCTGCAATGCCGTCTGTCACTAGGTCCCTGTGTCTGTGGAATCTGTCACCTCAAACGAACAATGACAATTACGCTGTCTTTCAGTTATATGAAGAACTAAGGGCTGAAGGAGCGGCTCAGTGAGTAAAGCAACAGGCCGAAGAAGAAGAGTCTCGTTCAAACTCTGGTATCAGCTCCTTGGGGAAGTCACTCTATCGTCCTGTGCCTCAGCACTACCATCATTAGAGTGTAAGCTCTGTGAGACACATTGAGCCTGCATGCATTTCATGTACACGGTCAGCACTATAAGAAAAATTATATCCCAGTGTTTATTTTCGTGATTTGGTATATTACGGCGAGACGGGATGTGCAAAGGCAGTGAAAGAATTAAACCAAAAACATTATACTTAGTTTTATTATGGTGTCTTTGCTTCGAAACGTCCAATACAGTCGAGGCAGGATAGGTAAGGATAGGTACGTCATTAGGGCCCCTGCATGCTAGGTAAGGCCCTGGAGTTCCAAGTACGGCATTAGGGCCTCTGCATTATAGGTATGGCATTGGGGCCCGGCATGCTGGGTATGTCATTAGGGCCCCGTCATGCTGGTTACCATCATTAGGGCCCTGGCATGATAGGTACGGCATTAGGGCCCCAGCATGCTGGGTATCTCATTAGGGCCCAGGCATTATAGGTACGGCATTAGGGTCTCGGCAAGATGGGTACGTCATTAGGGTGTAAAAATTCTACCGTTTCCCCTGCAGGTCCTGAAAAAAATGGCCGCCCGGCGTCACTGGCAAGGGGACGCCGTGACATCACGCAACACGGCGCCGCGTGACGTCAATTAGCGTCCCGTTGCCATGGCAATGTGGCTTCATTTGACGCTGCGCAGACATTTTTTCAGGACCTGCAGGGGAAACAGTAGAATTTTCAGGGGACAAGACAGACATCGCCGCACAGTGATGCCGAGCGGGCCGCATGTTGTGCAGGACTGCCCTATAGATTGTAAGCTCTCACGAGCAGGGCACTCAGTACCTATGGTATCGGTCTGTGTTCATTTGTTCTTATTCTGCATGTCATTCCCCCATCGTACCGCGCTGCGCAATATATTGGCGCTTTAAATAAGAATAGTGATGCAGCCTGGCGTTATCGGGGAGGGGGGGGGGGGATATCCTAGACTTCCCTCTCAGACACTCGTATTGCAACGTGTTAGTGCCTCTCCGGGTTGTAACGCTGTAAGAAAACATAGTCATTCATTGACAAAAGGAAAAAAAGGAAAAGAGAACAGCGCAAAGAAAAACCTCATAGTGTAGTATATTAAGAAATTCAATTTATATTTAAAAGGGTGAGTATTGCACGTACATCTAGTAAAAAATCACACAGCATGACATGTTTGGGACATGTTACCCATCTGTAGACAGCCGTTCATCAGTGGCAGAGGTTCGCATGGATCAGCTCGCTGATGGAGATCACTCCTAGAGTCTGGCGATATCACCGTGGTCTCCGTTGAGCTCCTTCACTTCCTGACACGTGCGCAATGGCGTCTGACGTCATCAGATGGCGTCCGGTAGTGTCTTAGTGTCTTTACTTCGTCGCGCTAAATGGCGCTAACCGGCGAGAAAGTCACAGAAGGACAGCAGGTCCCAGGCAGGCAGTGTGATAAAAAGTGAAGGGTGAAAATCATCAAGAAGCGCAAATCATGTGGAAAATAAAGAAAGACAACAAACTTATGGTGCAGTATTGTGTGAACTTTGTGTGATAAATGGCTGTGGTTAGGTGCTCAGAATACTCACAAACGTGAGAAGTACGCAGGCATATAAAGGTATCTTTAACCCATGGGATGAGGCCAATTAGTAGGATAGGAACCGCACTGCTAATCAGGTATACTGTAGCGCTCTGGTACACTTGCGTCCCCTTAGAAATAAAATGAACCGGACATAGTGCAGACTGTACATAGAATATTTATAAAAACAAGTAAAATCCAATCAACTCACATGGTGATGGAAAGAAACAAGCGTGTAGATCACAAAGTGTGATAAAAAGTACCACAATGGGTATATAGAGCATAAGTAGGGAATGCGCCCACTCCTACACGTTTCGTAGGAGACCACGGTGATATCGCCAGACTCTAGGAGTGATCTCCATCAGCGAGCTGATCCAGGCGAGTCCCTGCCACTGCTTTGTGACCTCCAACGGCGAGCTGATCCATGCGAACCTCTGCCACTGACAAACGGCTGTCTACAGATGGGTAACATGTCCCAAACATGTCATGCTGTGTGATTTTTTACTAGATGTACGTGCAATACTCACCCTTTTAAATATAAATTGAATTTCTTAATATACTACACTATGAGGTTTTTCTTTGCGCTGTTCTCTTTTCCCTTTTTTTCTGTATTAGCCTGGAGTGCTGAGCTCTCCGTTTGAACAGCTGCATCAAACCTCATCTTACAAGGTTGTATTCACAGTATTTTGAATCACATCACTATTATTTTATCCATTTATGAGCGCAGTTTTCATTTTATTTCAATTGACAAAAGGAACCTGCCTGGGTAAATAACACATTATATGCAAGTCTTCAATCTTTAGTGCAAAAAGTAGAGGAATCCAGCCTAACGGGCGGGCAAAGATGTACTCATCGCCTGACAAGATGTATGTATTACTTGAATGCAACTAATTAATTCAGTTAACAAAAACTGTAATCACTTATTGCTGTCAGGCAACAAAGACACACACACAGACACAGACACAGACACACACAGAAACAGACAGACACACACAGAAACAGACAGACACACACAGACACACACAGACACACACAGACACACACAGACACACACAGACACAGACAGACACAGACAGACACAGACAGACACAGACAGACACAGACAGACACACACAGACACACACAGACACACACAGACACAACTCTATAGGTTAACTTAGAAGTGTTATATTAGGGGAAAGTGGCCTCTGCTCTTCTGATGCGCATTCCCAGAGCGCCACGAAGATAACATTACAGCAGTGGTGAAAATAGCCCGCTGACCCCACACATGTGCACCCTACTGGGAAATCCCTTCTCTCTCCTGAGCGCTCTCTGGATGCAATTACGCTTCACTTAGCACAGCAGCGACTTTTTACCAGCGTTTAGCACACCCTAAATAATGAAGAGCAACAAAGTAGATCCCATTACGGCCAGTAAATGAGGTTCAGCATGTGCTAGCCTGCATCACTAATGCACGAGTGTACTATTCATATTCACAGGAGTACAAGGACTTCAACAGATAGCAATAAAGAATGCTGATTAATAAGGAACGAACACGTTGTAGCAAAGTTAAAGAAACAATCCCCAGTGCTAGATTTATTTAGTTAGGGATATATATATATGGATATATATATAATTATTTTTTTTTTACATTGTGGGAACTGGGGAATCCTCAATGACTGAAGCGCAATATGTGTAGTTCTGGCGAGCTCCCAGTTCCCGACACACTTACTAGTGTAGTTACTAGGGTTGTCAGGTGGCTTCTCCAAAAATACTGCACATACTGGTGAAAGGTACGACGTGCTCGAGACACACGCACGCACGCACGCACGCACGCACACTTCTCACTGCTCCATGCTGCTTCCTCCTCTCCTTGGCCCCACCCCCAGGCTCCATACACCTACCCAGGATGCCCAGCCTCCTAGCAGCAGCCCTGCTCTCTCCCCACTCAATGAAATCCCACGGCCCCCCAAGTTGGTCAGGTCACACGCCCTGAGAGGTAATACCGGACACACACACGCCCAGAGAGGTAATACCGGTATACACATACACGCCCTGAGAGGTAATACCGGACACACAAACGCCCAGAGAGGTAATACCGGACACATACACGCCCAGAGAGGTAATACTGGACACATACACGCCCAGAGAGGTAATACCGGACACATACACGCCCAGAGAGGTAATACTGGACACTTACACGCCCAGAGAGGTAATACCGGACACATACACGCCCAGAGAGGTAATACTGGACACATACACGCCCAGAGAGGTAATACCGGACACATACACGCCCAGAGAGGTAATACTGGACACTTACACGCCCAGAGAGGTATTACTGGACACGTACACGCCCTGAGAGGTAATACTGGACACGTACACACCCAGAGAGATATTACTGGACACATACACGCCCAGAGAGGTAATACTGGACACATACACGCCCAAAGAGGTTATACCGGTATACACATACACACGCCCTGAGAGGTAATACCGGACACATACACGCCCAGAGAGGTAATACCGGACACATACACGCCCAGAGAGGTAATACCGGACACATACACGCCCAGAGAGGTAATACCGGACACATACACGCCCAGAGAGGTAATACCGGTATACACATACACGCCCAGAGAGGTAATACCGGTATACACACACACACACCCAGAGAGGTAATACCGGTATACACATACACGCCCGGAGAGGTAATACCGGACACATACACGCCCAGAGAGGTAATACCGGACACATACACGCCCAGAGAGGTAATACCGGTATACACATACACGCCCAGAGAGGTAATACCAGTATCCACATACACGCCCAGAGAGGTAATACCGGTATACACACACACACACCCAGAGAGGTAATACCGGTATACACATACACGCCCAGAGAGGTAATACCGGACACATACACGCCCAGAGAGGTAATACCGGACACATACACGTCCAGAATGGTAATACCGGACACATACACGCCCAGAGAGGTAATACTGGACACATACACGCCCAGAGAGGTAATACCGGACACATACACGTCCAGAGAGGTAATACCGGACACATACACGTCCAGAGAGGTAATACCGGACACATACACGCCCAGAGAGGTAATACCGGTATACACATACACGCCCAGAGAGGTAATACCGGACACATACACGCCCAGAGAGGTAATACCGGTATACACATACATGCCCAGAGAGGTAATACCGGACACATACACGTCCAGAGAGGTAATACCGGACACATACACGCCCAGAGAGGTAATACCGGACACATACACGCCCAGAGAGGTAATACCGGACACATACACGTCCAGAGAGGTAATACCGGACACATACACGTCCAGAGAGGTAATACCGGACACATACACGCCCAGAGAGGTAATACCGGACACATACACGTCCAGAGAGGTAATACCGGACACATACACGCCCAGAGAAGTAATACCGGACACATACATGTCCAGAGAGGTAATACCGGACACATACACGCCCAGAGAGGTAATACCGGACACATACACGCCCAGAGAGGTAATACCGGACACATACACGCCCAGAGAGGTAATACTGGACACATACACGCCCAGAGAGGTAATACTGGACACATACACGCCCAGAGAGGTAATACTGGACACATACACGTCCAGAGAGGTAATACCGGACACATACACGCCCAGAGAGGTAATACCGGACACATACACGTCCAGAGAGGTAAAACCGGACACATACACGCCCAGAGAGGTAATACCGGACACATACACGCCCAGAGAGGTAATACCGGACACATACACGCCCAGAGAGGTAATACCGGTATACACATACACGTCCAGAGAGGTAATACCGGTATACACATACACGCCCTGAGAGGTAATACTGGACACATACATTTTCAGTATTACCTCAAATGGTTTATTAGACACAGTGTCTAAATACAGGACAGTCCGGTTCAATACCAGACACCTGCCAACCCTATGGCCAGCTTTTGGCTCCCCTTTCAGGAATTCAATATGGCCACCAACTCTCTCACGGGTCTCCGGGCCAATGCAAAGCCGCAACATCATCATTTGCAGTTTCCTACTGGATGGCCATTTAAATACCCAGGAACTAAACCAGTAAGTATCTCAGGAAAATAAAAAACTGTTCTGATCCCCAGTGCCACTGCTGTAAAAATGTTTTATCTGTGTGGGGATTGCAGCTTTACAGATTCAGAAGTCAGTTTATTACATTGCTTACGTTCTGTAGCATTCCCTCATAGCGCCACGACCAAATGCCTAGTAGAAAAACAGATTTAAAACACTTAAGCATAACTCAAATGTGTACATGTATAGAAACACTCAAGATAGAGATATACACACACACACACACACACACACACACACACGTAGGTAATTTCATTCCATTAAAAAAAATCCCTAATGGTCGGTGCTTGACAAAATCACCCGAAAATCTACTCGCCCCCTAGCCCCACCCCTTACCTGCCCCCACTTTGAAAAAAATGGAATAAATTCCTAATAAGAATTGAGTGTGCAAGTGTGTAACATGACTGGGGTGACTGACTGACTGACTGGGGTGGGCGACTGACTGACTGACTGGGGTGGGCGACTGACTGACTGACTGGGGTGGGCGACTGACTGACTGACTGGGGTGGGCGACTGACTGACTGACTGGGGTGGGCGACTGACTGACTGACTGGGGTGGGCGACTGACTGACTGACTGGGGTGGGCGACTGACTGACTGACTGGGGTGGGCGACTGACTGACTGACTGGGGTGGGCGACTGACTGGGTGGGGTGGGCGACTGACTGGGTGGGGTGGGCGACTGACTGGGTGGGGTGGGCGACTGACTGGGTGGGGTGGGCGACTGCTTGGGTGGCTGACTGACTGACTGCCAGGGTGGGTGACTGACTGTCTGGGTGGCTGACTGACTGCCTGGGTGGCTGACTGACTGCCTGGGTGACTGACTGACTGCCTGGGTGGCTGACTGACTGCCTGGGTGGCTGACTGACTGCCTGGGTGGCTGACTGACTGACTGCCTGGGTGGCTGACTGACTGCCTGGGTGGCTGACTGACTGACTGCCTGGGTGGCTGACTGACTGACTGCCTGGGTGGCTGACTGACTGACTGCCTGGGTGGCTGACTGACTGACTGCCTGGGTGGCTGACTGACTGACTGCCTGGGTGGCTGACTGACTGACTGCCTGGGTGGCTGACTGACTGACTGCCTGGGTGGCTGACTGACTGACTGCCTGGGTGGCTGACTGACTGACTGCCTGGGTGGCTGACTGACTGCCTGGGTGGCTGACTGACTGACTGCCTGGGTGGCTGACTGACTGACTGCCTGACTGACTGGGTGGCTGACTGACTGACTGCCTGGGTGGCTGACTGACTGCCTGGGTGGCTGACTGACTGCCTGGGTGGCTGACTGACTGACTGACTGCCTGCCTGGGTGGCTGACTGACTGCCCGGGTGGCTGACTGACTGCCTGGGTGGCTGACTGACTGACTGACTGCCCGGGTGGCTGACTGACTGCCCGGGTGGCTGACTGACTGCCCGGGTGGCTGACTGCCTGCCCGGGTGGCTGACTGCCTGCCCGGGTGGCTGCCTGCCTGCCCGGGTGGCTGCCTGCCTGCCCGGGTGGCTGCCTGCCTGCCCGGGTGGCTGCCTGCCCGGGTGGCTGACTGACTGCCTGGGTGGGTGCTGCTGCCTCTGCGCGCCGGAGATCCCTGCGCATGCGTTAGTTTTTGTTTTTTTTAGACGACGCAGCTTAACTGTACAAAGTATTCCATTTCAGGGGGTCGCCCAAACATGGCCCCTTACTTTAGGGCAGCGGCTCCCAACTTCAGTCCTCAAGAACCCCTAACAGGTCAGGTTTTAAGGCTATCCCTGCTTCAGCACAGGTGGTTTAGTCAAAATGATTGACCCACCTGTGCTGAAGCAGGGACATCCTTAATACCTGGCCTGTTGGGGGTTCTCGAGAACAGGAGTTCGGAACCGCTGCTTTAAGTAGACTGAATGGACCACGCTCCAGCCCACAATGTGTAAGCTAATTATCAGAAAGCAACCGTGAAACTCTTCTGCGTAAGGAGTAAGAGGAAACACTTACTTGCAAAGCCATTTTAATCAGCACGTCATCTTGCACCCATTGGCCGGACACAGCATTGTACCTGAAGAATATTAAACACAGACCGGTCACGTGGAGATATGTACTCTTGTGATTTTTTACTTTGTGCGGTTTTCATTGCAGACGTTCAGGCGTGGAACATTTTTAGGAGTTTTATGAAACTTGAAGGCTTGTTATCAGCTGCACATCCAACCCCAGCAGCGCTGCACATCCAACCCCAGCAGCGCTGCACATCCGACCCCAGCAGCGCTGCACATCCGACCCCAGCAGCGCTGCACATCCAACCCCAGCAGCGCTGCACATCCAACCCCAGCAGCGCTGCACAGCTAACCCCAGCAGCGCTGCACATCCAACCCCAGCAGCGCTGCACATCCAACCCCAGCAGCGCTGCACATCCGACCCCAGCAGCGCTACACATCCAACCCCAGCAGCGCTGCACATCCAACCCCAGCAGCGCTACACATCCAACCCCAGCAGCGCTGCACATCCGACCCCAGCAGCGCTGCACATCCAACCCCAGCAGCGCTGCACATCCAACCCCAGCAGCGCTGCACATCCAACCCCAGCAGCGCTGCACAGCTAACCCCAGCAGCGCTGCACATCCAACCCCAGCAGCGCTGCACATCCGACCCCAGCAGCGCTGCACAGCCAACCGCAGCAGCGCTGCACAGCCAACCCCAGCAGCGCTGCACATCCAACCCCAGCAGCGCTGCACATCCAACCCCAGCAGCGCTGCACATCCAACCCCAGCAGCGCTGCACAGCCAACCCCAGCAGCGCTGCACAGCCGACCCCAGCAGCGCTGCACATCCGACCCCAGCAGCGCTGCACATCCGACCCCAGCAGCGCTGCACATCCGACCCCAGCAGCGCTGCACATCCGACCCCAGTAGCGCTGCACATCCGACCCCAGCAGCGCTGCACATCCGACCCCAGCAGCGCTGCACATCCGACCCCAGCAGCGCTGCACATCCGACCCCAGCAGCGCTGCACAGCTAACCCCAGCAGCGCTGCACAGCTAACCCCAGCAGCGCTGCACAGCTAACCCCAGCAGCGCTGCACAGCTAACCCCAGCAGCGCTGCACAGCTAACCCCAGCAGCGCTGCACAGCTAAACCCAGCAGTGCTGCACATCTAACCCCAGCAGCGCTGCACATCCGACCCCAGCAGCGCTGCACAGCTAACCCCAGCAGCGCTGCACATCCGACCCCACCAGTGCTGCACAGCTAACCCCAGCAGCGCTGCACATCCGACCCCACCAGTGCTGCACAGCTAACCCCAGCAGCGCTGCACATCCGACCCCACCAGTGCTGCACAGCTAACCCCAGCAGCGCTGCACAGCTAACCCCAGCAGCGCTGCACAGCTAACCCCAGCAGCGCTGCACAGCTAACCCCAGCAGCGCTGCACAGCTAACCCCAGCAGCGCTGCACAGCTAACCCCAGCAGCGCTGCACAGGTAACCCCAGCAGCGCTGCACAGGTAACCCCAGCAGCGCTGCACAGGTAACCCCAGCAGCGCTGCACAGGTAACCCCAGCAGCGCTGCACAGGCTTGCTCGGGTGTTGCAAACCACACCCAGCAGCTAAAGAGTTACAATTTCTCAGGTTTCAAAACAGAATACTTGTGCGCTGTGCCATTTAAAGTGGGCCGCCTGGACCGGCTGCTGAGCAGTTTGTACGTCCGAGGCCAGCGCTGGTTTAATGACAAACAACATAGTGATCTATTCTGGTCCATGTGAGGCTCAGTCACATATAAACACCCCAAGTAACTGGCCGTCTCAGCCCCAGCGCAGAGCACGGCTACAAGGTTAATCTAAAGTAAAGAAACACCTTTAACGCATCATTTCCTGCCTATTTAGGCACAGAAAAACGAAATATTTTAAGGAACTTCATTTAAAATTGTCCTGAAGTCGCGGTGTTATCTCAATTTATCATTAAAATATCAATTTGTAGTAGACAATTAAATATAGACGCCACTTTTTTTTTTTTAACGGGTCACTACATATCATCCCTAATTAATTATCAACTGTTAGGTTTATTTTTAACGGTAAGAAGATGTTTTCGCAGCGCTTAACGCAGGCGGTATCTGTTTATGCGAGTCTGCATACGTCTACGTGTCACAGAGAACCTTTCCATGTGACTGCGGGAACATTCTTGGCACTGTGTTATCCTTTAAGTCTGCGAGCCTAGCAGGCTTTTACAATGCTGGCAAGCACAGGGAGCACGTGGGATTTCATTTAAATTGCAATTAACTGCACTGCAGATTAGCATTAGCAAACAGACCAGTCCCAATAACACTACAATAGTGTCAGGCACACAGGGTCTGCAGTCACTGTGCTGCTGCTCATAATATTTCTTACCTTTAAACCTCTACAGCTGTGGTTTCCAACCTATGTGTGGTTAAGGAACCCTAAGTGAAATTCTGTGGAACCCCCAACCCTCTCTAACATCGTGTCTGAGATCAGATGCATTGTAAGGAACCCCCAACCCTCTCTAACATCGCGTCTGTGATCAGATTCATTGTAAGGAACCCCAACTCTCTCTAATAGCGCATCTGAGATCAGATGCATTGTAAGGAACCCCAACCCTCTCTAATAGCATGTCTGAGATCAGATGCAGTGTAAATTATTCTGTATTTGATAGAATTTTCAAATGACCAGAAAATTGCAGGGAACACTTTAGAGATAACCGGGGAACGAAATGGTTCCTACTGTAGGAACCCTGAAAAACACTGCTCTAGAGAAGATATGGATTTTTTCATACTGCCTATTGCAGATTGTATTTTTAACCTTAAATAATTTTAGGCACATTGTGTTGGACTAAACCTTTAAATTGAAGTTTATTACCTATCGACTTCAAATTTTCCTCGTCTTCCCCGTCATAAATGAAATAGTGAAAATCCGTGGCTGTTTTAGGTCTTGTAAAAAAAATGACATGAAATGTATTTTTTACGTGGCTCCAAGAAGTGGCCATCACCTAATTATTTCTTTAAAGAACTGGTCTAAATCTCACTAAACACAAAACGGATAGAGACCCTTGCAGAGGTCCCAGGCAATCCGGTGAAGACGGTCAGAGAGAACCCCTTTGCTCTCAGCCATATCACAGAAACCAATTGTCTTCAACACACGCAGAGTGTGGATGGATGGACGGATATTTAAATATTTATTGAAGCAGAGGTCCCTTTGACTTTGATATTAATGATTGAGTGTGTTGGAGACAATTGATTAATTTCTGTCTATAATTCAGCTGAGGTCACTGTAACATTGGCACGAGTTCCAAAATATCATGTTACTTAAGCAGTATGCAGTGTATATATAGTATATAGTGTGTATACAGTATATAATATATATATAATAATTTTTTTTTACGCTGGTCTATATATAGATATTCTAAATGGCAAAAAATCTAATTTTGCATTTTTTTTTTTTTTTAAATTATTACCTAGATTGGTTTAACTTTACAAACAAAAAGTGCATTCTCACTATTCAATAAAAGTTGGTTTGCGGGACGGCAGCTGCAGGTCTCCAGGATCCCTGAGATGTACAGTATGTGACCTCCTGTACTGCATTTTAAAAGCAGGCTGTGCAAGACGTTACAGACCTGTGTCGGGTCGCATGGTCGGTCTCAATGTCCTCCAAGTGAAATTCAGCCCAGGGATCAGGCATCTGCTTCGCTTTTCGAATGGCATGTCTCCAAGCTTCCTGTGAACGGCAGACACTGGTGCGTTAATAATACGGCTAAAATTAAAAGGAGTTTGGATAGGCCTGGGGGCGGGAAGGAAAGGTCAATGTTAATAGTGGAAGATATTTAGGGTGATATTTACCAAGAGGCGCTATTCAATAGGACGCTCGAATGAAGGGGTCTTATGGGACAGGACCCCTTTATAGACATGGGCCTTCTGTATGTGTTAGAAATGAGAACAACGTTTTTACCCCTTCGCTTTGTGCGGCTGATGAGAAACTTCCAACTGCACACAGCAATTATCATGTCATGAGAAACGTGGAAGATTTTAAAACACCTGTGACGGTCGGGGCAATGGGATGTGTTAAATAAATGCATACAGCAAAATGCCCAATGCTACATCCAATATGACAACTGAAAAATCTGCGGATCCACTACACGAAGAGGTCACGTGAGGCTGCTCCGTGGACCCGCAGGTTTTTCAGTCGGCGTCCGTGAGAGCGAGTGTGTATCCGTCGTGCAAAAAGTAAGTTAAGTTGGGTCCGGATCCATTCGCTTTGCATTTAGCGGACACCTTGATCTCTCCGTTCCCCCGCTGTATGTGTTAAAGGACTTCTGTTAAAGTTTAGTTAATGTGCAGTTGCTAACTTTACTCTTCTGTATGTTGTGTTTATTTATAGTGGTTTAGCCACGTACTGTGTTATTGAAGTGAAACTTCTTTAGTGGCACCTAGTCAATTTTTGATGGAACAAAAAGAAAAAATGATTGGTGTGATTAGCGCTAAAAGCTAAATTGTAATCATAAAATGTGATATAAAACAATTGTGAAAATACTCAAAAACCTTACAATGTGAAGGCCAGGCTGCCAGGAATTACTGACCCAAAGACAGAGTCAGTTCAATCGCAGAAAACAAAAAATACAAACCGGCGCCAAAATTGTCCAAATGGAGTGATGTGGAGATTTACGTCAATACTTGCACTTCCAGAATGGTAGATTATCCACGGACGGATAATGCATCAATATGGAATACAAACAGAAAACATATCATAGTGTATACTGCTTGTTAATGGAACATGTAACACAAGACAAACAACAGATACACAACAATAAACAAATATAAGCACGGCTGACTATAAAAATGGAGCTATTTAATACAACAATCAATATAAAATAACAAAATAAAACAACTAGCAAGCAACTGGTCCGGTTGGTCTAAAACCAAAATCCTACTCACAAAAACTTGAGAGTAAAATCGCAGTGGGCTGTAGTCTTTGAGGATGTCCGCTTGTCCTCCCGTGGCGTCTGGCAGATCCAAACACCGCGTCGACGCTGTCGCACTTCCTGGATCGATGACTCGTCACTGGAGCGCGCCTTGGAGGAACAACCTCCTCCTACTGCTACAGGACACTGCGTGTAACCACGGGGCCTCCTCCTGCACACTGAATCCAACCCGGCATGCCGTTATAAATGCCCCATACGGGACACAGGGTGAGGGATTTGAAGGGCTGTAAGGCTTTTATTTCCACTCCTATCCCCTGCTCTGATTCTGCATTACATCCCTGATATGAGCCGTGGGGGAGAGACAGAAAACAGTTTGGATGTAATGCAGAATCAGAGCAGGGGATAGGAGTGGAAATAAAAGCCTTACAGCCCTTCAAATCCCTCACCCTGTGTCCCGTATGGGGCATTTATAACGGCATGCCGGGTTGGATTCAGTGTGCAGGAGGAGGCCCCGTGGTTACGCGCAGTGTCCTGTAGCAGTAGGAGGAGGTTGTTCCTCCAAGGCGCGCTCCAGTGACGAGTCATCGATCCAGGAAGTGCGACAGCGTCGACGCGGTGTTTGGATCTGCCAGACGCCACGGGAGGACAAGCGGACATCCTCAAAGACTACAGCCCACTGCGATTTTACTCTCAAGTTTTTGTGAGTAGGATTTTGGTTTTAGACCAACCGGATCAGTTGCTTGCTAGTTGTTTTATTTTGTTATTTTATATTGATTGTTGTATTAAATAGCTCCATTTTTATAGTCAGCCGTGCTTATATTTGTTTATTGTTGTGTATCTGTTGTTTGTCTTGTGTTACATGTTCCATTAACAAGCAGTATACACTATGCTATGTTTTCTGTTTGTATTCCAATTTTTTTTTGTATCAATTTTTTTATTGGAAACATTCATATCAGGTATACATACAGAAATGTCAGGTATACATACAGAAATGTCAGGTATACATACAGAAATGTCATGAGCCCATGACATTTTATCACAACGCATTTTGATCACGACCAATAACATTTTCCCTTTTTCCATAGTAGGGAAGAAAAGGGGGAGGTGGAGAGGGGGATGGGGAGGGGAAACAAACAGGTGGGGAGGGAAGGTAGAATTGGGGGGGGGGGGGGGTGGGTTTCGTCCAGAGGCATCCGACTTCCTATCCCCGGCGGACTGGTCACATTGGGGGCCCGAATGATTCGGGCTATTGATTTTTATCTCTCAATCCAGGGGTCCCAAGTGTTCCAAAACGGTGGCATCTGTTTTTGCAGCATGGCTGTGAGGTTCTCCGTGGACATTACCTCATTGATCCTTCTAATTACTGTGTTTCTTGACGGTGCCTTGATCTGTTTCCAGGCTGCCGCGATCGAACATCTGGCCGCAGTCAGCATGGCCATAATCAGCTTTGATAGAGGTGGGGGAAGGTCGTCAATGGATTTGCTCAGCACCATGGTCAGCGGATCTAGGGGGAGGGAGAGCCCCGTGGTCAAATGAATAAGCGTCTGGACCATAGTCCAATAGCTCTGAATCTCCGGACATGACCACCAAATGTGGGCTATGTCCCCCTTTTGACCACATACCCTCCAGCACAGGTCCGGTGTGCCGGGGTAGATCTGGCTCAACCTAACCGGGGTCACGTACCATTGAAATATAATTTTGCAGATGTTCTCTTTTACTGTTGAGCAAATTGATGTTTTGACAGCCTGCTCCCAGACACCCTCCCAGTCTTCCAGGTCTATTGGAAGGCCTAGGTCCTCCGACCATTTTTGCATATAACGGTGGGCCGGTGGGTCAGTTGTCGGAACGATCCCCTTATATATCTCAGAAATTAGACCCTTCTGGAAGGTGTTTCTGATGCATAGGGACTCAAACCTAGTTAGCGAGGGGAATTTGGCAGTTTGGGATAGTGATAGTAAGAAGTGTCTGATTTGCAGGTACTTAAATAGTTGCAGGTCTTGGGTTTGGAGTTTGTCTTTTAGGGCCTGAAATTTTAGGATCTCTCCCTTCTGCAGCAGATCGGCAACCATCCTAATGTTGAGACCCTTGAATTGGTCAAATTGTCTTTGGGAATGCCCTGGCGGGAAACTTGGGTTCCCAAAGATAGAGACAGAGAGGGAGACACATACACCCACACTGACACCCACACACTGATACACACCCACACACTGATACACACCCACACACTGGTACACACACACACACACTGATACACACACACACTGGTACACTGATACACACTGGTACACACCCACACACTGGTACACACCCACACACATACTGATACACACACCCACACACATACTGATACACACACACACACAAACACTGAAACACACACACACACTGGTACACACACACACACACACACACACACACACACACACACACACACACACACACACACACACACTGGTACACACACACTGGTACACACACACACACACACACACACACACACACACACACACTGGTACACACACACACACACACACACACACACACACACACTGGTACACACACACACTGGTACACACACACAAACACACTGGTACACACACAAACACACACACACCCCCACACACACACTGATACACACACACACTGGCACACACACACTGGCACACACACACTGGCACACACACACACACTGGTACACACACGCACACTGGTACACACACGCACACTGGTACACACACGCACACTGGTACACACACGCACACTGGTACACACACGCACACACCCACACACCGATACACACACACACACACACGGATACACACACACACACACACACTGGTACACACACACACACACACTGGTACACACACTGGTACACACACACACACACTGGTACACACACACACACACACTGGTACACACACACACACACTGGTACACACACTGGTTAACCCACACACACACGCACACACGCACACACACTGGTGAGGGAGAGGGTGAGGGAGACAGGGAGGGTGAGGGAGACAGGGAGGGAGAGGGTGAGGGAGAGGGTGAGGGTAAGGGAGACAGGGAGGGTGAGGGAGACAGGGAGGGAGAGGATGAGGTAGAGGGAGACAGGGAGGGTGAGGGTAAGGGAGACAGGGAGGGAGAGGGTAAGGGAGACAGGGAGGGAGAGGGTGAGGGAGACAGGGAGGGCGAGGGTGAGGGAGACAGGGAGGGTGAGGGTGAGGGAGACAGGGAGGGTGAGGGAGACAGGGAGACAGGGAGGGTGAGGGAGAGGGTGAGGGAGACAGGGAGGGTGAGGGAGACAGGGAGGGAGAGGGTGAGGGAGACAGGGAGGGTGAGGGTAAGGGAGACAGGGAGGGAGAGGGTGAGGGAGACAGGGATGGTGAGGGTAAGGGAGACAGGGAGCGAGAGGGTGAGGGAGACAGGGAGGGAGAGGGTGAGGGTAAGGGAGACAGGGAGGGAGAGGGTAAGGGAGACGGGGAGAGAGGGAGACAGGGGGTGAGGGAGACAGATGGTGAGGGAGACACATACACCCACACACTGATACACACCCACACACTGATACACACCCACACACTGATACACTGATACACACTAATACACACCCACACACTGGTACACACCCACACACTGGTACACACCCACACACACACTGGTACACACACACACACACACACACACACAATGGTACACACACACACACACTGGTACACACACACACACTGGTACACACACACACACTGGTACACACACGCACACACACACGTACACACCCACACACCGATACACACACACACACACACGGATACACACACACACACACACACTGGTACACACACACACACACACTGGTACACACACTGGTACACACACACACACACTGGTACACACACACACACACTGGTACACACACACACACACACACACACTGGTACACACACTGGTTAACCCACACACACACGCACACACGCACACACACTGGTGAGGGAGAGGGTGAGGGAGACAGGGAGGGTGAGGGAGACAGGGAGGGAGAGGGTGAGGGAGAGGGTGAGGGTAAGGGAGACAGGGAGGGTGAGGGAGACAGGGAGGGAGAGGATGAGGTAGAGGGAGACAGGGAGGGTGAGGGTAAGGGAGACAGGGAGGGAGAGGGTAAGGGAGACAGGGAGGGAGAGGGTGAGGGAGACAGGGAGGGCGAGGGTGAGGGAGACAGGGAGGGTGAGGGTGAGGGAGACAGGGAGGGTGAGGGAGACAGGGAGGGTGAGGGAGAGGGTGAGGGAGACAGGGAGGGTGAGGGAGACAGGGAGGGAGAGGGTGAGGGAGACAGGGAGGGTGAGGGTAAGGGAGACAGGGAGGGAGAGGGTGAGGGAGACAGGGATGGTGAGGGTAAGGGAGACAGGGAGCGAGAGGGTGAGGGAGACAGGGAGGGAGAGGGTGAGGGTAAGGGAGACAGGGAGGGAGAGGGTAAGGGAGGGGGTAAGGGAGACGGGGAGAGAGGGAGACAGGGGGTGAGGGAGACAGATGGTGAGGGAGACACATACACCCACACACTGATACACACCCACACACTGATACACACCCACACACTGATACACTGATACACACTAATACACACCCACACACTGGTACACACCCACACACTGGTACACACCCACACACACACTGGTACACACACACACACACACACACACACACACACACACACACAATGGTACACACACACACACACTGGTACACACACACTGGTACACACACACACACACACTGGTACACACACACACACTGGTACACACACTGATACACACACTGATACACCCACACCCACGTACACACACACTGATACACACACACACACTGGTACACACACACTGGTACACACACACACACACACACACACACACACACACACACACACACACACACACACACACACAGGTACACACACACACACACACTGGTACACACACACACACACACACACACTGGTACCCACACACACTGATACACACACACACACACACAGATACACACACACACACACACACAGATACACACACCCACACACACAGACACTGGTACACACACACACACACACACACACACACACTGGTACACACACACACTGGTACACACACACACACTGGTACACACACACACACACACACTGATACACACACACACACACACACACACACACACACACACACACACACACAGACACTGGTACACACACAGACACACACACACACTGATACACACACACACACACACACTGACACACACACACTGACACACACACACACTGGTACACACACACTGGTACACACACACTGGTACACACACTGGTACACACACACACTGGTACACACACACTGGTACACACACACACTGATAAACACACACACACTGATACACACACACACCGATACACACACACACACACACTGATACACACACACACACACACACACACACACTGATACACACACACACACTGATACACACACACACACTGATACACACACACACACTGATTCACACACAGATACACACACACACAGACTGAAACACACACACACAGATACACACACACAGACTGATACACACACACAGACTGATACACACACACATACACAGTGGAGTACAGACAGAGGCAGCCACGAGCAGGCGGCTCCCCGCCTCCCCCTGCACCCACCCCCCGCGCCCATCTCCCGCACCAAGGGGGAGGGGTGGGAGCGCTGGGACGCAGAGGTACAAACTGCCGCCTCTCTCCTCCGGCGGCCAGCCACGGGTTCCCAGGGCAGAATGGGGGGACACCGCGCAGCCAGCACTGGGACCAGGGGGGGGGGGGGAGGGAACACCAGGACTGGAGGCAAATTCACAAAAACCCACCTCCTATCACCCCGGGCGGGCAGAGGGGGGGAGACACTGCGCAGCCGACAGAGGAGCCAGGAGCGAGCAGAGACAAACACACCACGTGTACTCTGCAGAAGGAAGCGGAAGTCCCGCCCCCGGCACCCTCTGACCTGCAGCCAATCCCCTGCGGCCCGGCTGGCATTCTAAGTCCCGCCCCCAGCAACCATTCATTCATTCTACAGGCTCAGCATTCTAAGTCCCGCCCCCCGGCAACCATTCATTCAACATGAAAAAAAACTTACTGCACCAACACACTTTATTCGAGCAAATACCCAGTATGTACCTGGCAGATACCTGGAATGCGCCGCTCCTCACCTCTGACAAGCCCCGTTGCGTTTGCCTTCCCAGCCTGGGTTCATGCCTGGCTGACGGGCGGCTGATCTGTTAAATGATAATGATTAGGATTTAATAGGCTGCAATGCTTCGCGTGTCTACCAGATGGCATAAATTCATGAATTGTAATGCAGTATATATATATATATACTGTGCAGTATTGCAGCCAGCGGGAATAAAATGCTTCAATCCCTGCTTGGAAAATACCTCAATGCACTCGGGCAGAAAACAGTCACAAACCTCAATACACCCGGGTATACCCGAATTCGTGGGACTAGCCGAGCTCGAATAAAGTGTGTCGCCAGTGTACCTGCTCTCGCACGGCATCCTCCTCACCGCCGCCGCATACCGGGACCAGGGCCAAAACCCGGGACAAATCCGGGAACCGGGACAGGATACAAAAAATCGGGACTGTCCCGGCAAAAGGGGGACAAATGGTCCCCCTACCCATACACGCCCAGAGAGGTAATACCGGTATCCACATACACGCCCAGAGAGGAAATACCGGTATCCACATACACGCCCAGAGAGGTAATACCGGTATCCACATAAACGCCCAGAGAGGTAATACCGGTATACACACACACGCCCAGAGAGGTAATACCGGTATCCACATACACGCCCAGAGAGGTAATACCGGTATACACATACATGCCCAGAGAGGTAATACCAGTATACACATACACGCCCAGAGAGGAAATACCGGTATCCACATACACGCCCAGAGAGGTAATACCGGTATACACACACATGCCCAGAGAGGTAATACCGGTATACACATACATGCCCAGAGAGGTAATACCGGTATACACACACACGCCCAGAGAGGTAATACCGCTATACACATACACGCCCAGAGAGGTAATACCGCTATACACATACACGCCCAGAGAGGTAATACCGCTATACACATACACGCCCAGAGAGGTAATACCGCTATACACATACATGCCCAGAGAGGTAATACCGGTATACACATACATGCCCAGAGAGGTAATACCGATATACACATACACGCCCAGAGAGGTAATACCGGTATACACATACACGCCCAGAGAGGTAATACCGGTATACACATACACGCCCAGAGAGGTAATACCGGTATACACATACACGCCCAGAGAGGTAATACCGCTATACACATACACGCCCAGAGAGGTAATACCGGTATACACATACATGCCCAGAGAGGTAATACCGGTATACACATACACGCCCAGAGAGGTAATACCGGTATACACATACACGCCCAGAGAGGTAATACCGGTATACACATACACGCCCAGAGAGATAATACCGGTATACACATACACGCCCAGAGAGGTAATACCGGTATACACATACACGCCCAGAGAGGTAATACCGGTATACACACATACACACCCAGAGAGGTAATACCGGTATACACACACACGTCCAGAGAGGTAATACCGGTATACACACACACGCCCAGAGAGGTAATACCGCTATACACATACACGCCCAGAGAGGTAATACCGGTATACACATACACGCCCAGAGAGGTGATACCGGTATACACATACACGCCCAGAGAGGTAATACCGGTATACACATACACGCCCAGAGAGGTAATACCGCTATACACATACACGCCCAGAGAGGTAATACCGGTATACACATACACGCCCAGAGAGGTAATACCGGTATACACACACACCCCCAGAGAGGTAATACCGGTATACACATACACGCCCAGAGAGGTAATACCGGTATACACACACACCCCCAGAGAGGTAATCCCGGTATACACATACACCCCCAGAGAGGTAATATCAGTATAGATATACACACCAAGAGAAGTAACCCGGCAGGTTCGCCCTCGTTGGCTGAACCGCGGGGGCGTGGCTTAGCGATCCGTCGCGAGTCCTGCTCTCAATTCTATAGACAGGAGCAACTCTCGCCACAGCGCTGCGGCCCCCCCTCGCAGCGGGCCAGGCGCCATTGAGGGGAGGGCTCTCATCCCTGCAGCGTCCGCTGCAGTAGCCAGTGGGGACCAGGCCTTAGGCTTTGGTCCCACTGCGGCCGGCGGCGCGCGCGGCCGCGGTCCACCAGCTGCTTGTCTCCGGTCTGGATGTCCCCGCTGGCTCCTTCCGGCGTGGCTCACTGAGTGCTGTGACACGTCAGCCAGCCGGAGCTACAAGGAGCTCGTGGTTTCGGCGAGTGCAGCGTCACATGACGCAAGGCAGCCAATCCGATTCCCCCCTCTGCTCCGATTCTCCCCTCTGCTCCGATCACCCCCCCTGGTGATTTCCCCCCTGTGCTCCGATCCCCCTTCCGATTCCCCCGTGTGTGTGTGTGTGTGCCTGTGTGTGCGAGTGCCTGTGTATGTGAAGGGCTGAGGGACTGAAGGGCTGCGTGATGGTCCCGCACCCTCATGTCATGGCCGCGCCCCCCCACCCATTTTGGCCACTCCCCCCCCCCCCAACCCCGGAAAAAATTCACTGCAGATCGCGGTGCAGTGAATTGCACGCGCCACCGGCAAGCAAGGCGGCCGTGCGGGCGCGTGCAGCGAGGCCTTAGCCTTAGGCTGCGCTTATAGTGCCGGCGACGACGACAGCAACGTCACGGCAAAACAAATGCATTGCTGCCGTCGCGTGCGCTTATAGTAAGCGCGATGTGACGGCGAGACGGAGCGACGGATTGGTCGTGATCGCTGGAAGTCGTCTCTATTTCATTTTCCAGCGACCGTCGCGTCGCCGGCACTATAAGCGTAGCTGCTTGCGAGGCTGGCGGCGCGTGCAGCCGAGTCCCCCGGTCTGCAGAGAGCTGCAGGGGAAAGACAGGGGGGCAAGACTGGGGAGTGACGGGGCGCGGCCGTGACGTCACCCGGCAGCTTCGCCCTCAGTGGCTGAACCACTGGGGGACGTGGCCTAGCGTACCATCGCAACTCCTGATCTCAATTTTCTTGAGAGCAGGAGTTTGTCTGCGCAGTGCGGCGCCCCCCCCCCCTCGCAGCGGGCCCGGTCCCATTGTGGGGCGGCTCTTGTCCCTGCAGCGTCCGCCACAGCGGGGACCTGGCCTTAGCTGATATAAGGGGACGGGAGAACTGACCCAGCCTGACCTTTCTTACACTCCTAATTAAGGAGAGGTGATCTGCACCTGGCTTCATTTGCAGAACTCCAACTTCACCACCGTTCCTCTCACATATCCTCCCCCAGCTCGTCCCTACTGGGGTGAGTGACCATGGACATCAAGCCGCGCACCCCAGAAATCCCATCAGCATTTCCCTGTCTCAGACCGGCCCTGTGTCCCACAGTGACATTAAAGGGCTGGAGACTAAGGAACCACATGGTCACCGTTGAGTTTTTCTCTTTATTCTGGGACATCCAATAGGGTGACCAGATTTTCAAAATGAAAAACCGCGACACATTAAAAAATTATTTATAAAAAAAATTTGTCACGCACCTGTTGCCATGACAATGAGACACTGACATCAGGCGATGACATGTTGCCATGACAATGTGGCATCCCTTGATGCCTCGGCGCCATAATGCGTCCCGTAGTCATGTCAACTTGATGCCGCGTGATGTCACTGAGCGGCTCGTTGTTATGGCAATGGGCATTACGTGACGTCGCGCAGCCATGTTGATGGAATTTGGAGGGGAAGATACAGCCAAAGGCAAGATAAATAAATATATAATAAAAAGATCTAAAAAATGTTATCTCCAGGTTAGCCTTCAATAGAAGGTGGTAACCCTGGCTCCAGTGTGTGTTTGTGTGTGTAGAGGTGGGCCCTGCAGTGTGAGTTTGTGTGTACATAGGTGGGGTCTGCAGTGTGTGTTTTTGTGTATAGAGGTGGGCCCTGCAGTGTGTGTTTGTGTGTATAGAGGCGGGCCCTGCAGTGTGTGTATGTATTGAGGTGGGGGCTGCAGTGTGTGTTTGTCCGTATAGAGGTGGGGGCAGAAGTGTGTGTTTGTGTGTATTGAGGTGGGGGCTGCAGTGTGTGTTTTAGTGTACAGAGGTGGGCCCGGCAATGTATGTTTGTGTGTATAGAGGTAGGGTGACAAGATTTACAAAAGTAAAAACCGGGACACATTAAAAAAAATATTTATAAAACAAATGACATCACCAACTGCGCTTTATGTCCCCTTTATGTCTCTCCGCCACTCTCTGTCCCCCATCCTCACACACCCCAAATCTCGCCCCCCCCATCCCTCCATTTTCGTTCCCACCCCTCCATTCTCGTTCCACCCTTCCCATTCTGTCTCTCTCCCCATTCTCTAGGTCTCTCGCCCTATTATCTCTGTCTCCCTCTCCCCCATTCTCTGTGTCTGTATCTCTCTCCCCCATTCTCTGTGTCTGTATCTCTCTCCCCCATTCTGTGTGTGTCTCTCTCCCATTCTCTGTCCCTCTCTCCCCCATTCTCTGTCTCGGTCTCTCTCCCAATCTCTCTCTCTCCCCCAATCTGTGTCCCTCCCTCTCCCCCATTTTGTGTATCCGTCCTTCTCCCCATTCTGTGTCCGTCCCTCTCCCCATTCTCTGTGTCTCTCCCTCTCCACATTCTGTGTGTCCGTCCCTCTCCCCATTCTGTGTTAGACTATAGTTTGACTAGAGGTGACTGGGGACTGCATCCTTCTGCAAACTCTCTTACTCAAGGCAACAAACGGTGAGTTTATATGACCACACTTTGATCCCATGCTTGTTAACCTGCATGTTTTAACCCCACACCCTTTTACAACTTATTTCACTGCAGCCTCTCCCAAAACTGACTGCACAAAAATACCTCCCACACCAACTCAGCCCACTGAAACCCAGAACTGACTCTAGCATTGCAATGCAGCAAAACATTTGACAAGGAACAGGCACACCCCTGCTGTTTAGTCTGCACACACTCACAACAGCTCCATGCAGCACTGCCTACCTCTGGCATCATGAACCTGCTATGTATCTTAACTTTTTTCTTTCTCCTGGCCTCATGGAGATGTTACTCCCTCTATCCACTACAAACTCCTCCATCCTGGCCCACACCCAACATCACCATACACCCTGGACTATGCAAAAGCCTTGCACTATCTACTGAATGTTGGTGGAGAACTCTAAAAACCAGCACACCAACCACTGCTCACTCTAATGGCAAACACCACAAATTTACAACTTGCAAACAACTACCCAAATTTCTGCTCATACTATTACTCTCTTTAGCAGGTGATATTGAACCTAACCCAGGTCCTCCCATTTCAAATCTGTCCCATGCTACTGAGAATTCCACCTTTAAATTCCAAAAAGGGCTATCTGTCGCCCATATAAATATCCAGAGCCTGCTGCCCAAACTGGACGAACTAAGGGCATGGTGCCTTATGCATAAACCCAAAGCCATCGTTCTTACAGAAACATGGCTAACCCATAAAACCCCTGATGCAAATATCGCCATTCAGGGATACTCCATTTTTAGGAGAGATAGGTCAAAGAGAGGAGGAGGGGTGTTATTTTATATTGCAGACACATTACAATTTACACTGTTAAATTGACCCCCAAGCCCACCCTCTTTTGAAATTCTAGTTGGCAAAATCTGCCTTCCCTTTTCTAAGCCCATCTTGCTCGCTGGCATCTACCGCCCCCCTAAAGCCCCTCTACAATCCCTGACTGATATCACCCAGTTTCTTGGCTCCATTTCCTCTCTGAACGAGAAGAGTGAGCTGCTAGTTCTTGGGGATTTCAACTTCAATTGGCTTGACCCTAAAAACCATAACATCCAGATACAACTCAAGTCACTTAACCTATCACAACTCATTTCCCAACCCACACGGACAAACCTGAAATTGCATAACCATTCCTTGCTAGACTGGATTCTCTCCTCAAACCCCAGCAGAATCCAATCCTCTGGCATCCTTCCTGACATTTTCAGTGACCATGCAATAGTGTACTGTGTAAGGAAAATTAAAACGCCCCATTCAAGCCCTAAAGTTCTCCTTACTAGAACATTTAAAAACTTTAACCCACAACAGTTTCTGGATGACCTTACCAACTGCCCATGGCACAGAATCGATTTAATTCCCGACCCTGATTCTGCGCTCGACTATTTCCAATCCGAGTTCTTAAAACTCTGCGATACCCATGCTCCACTACGCAAAATAAGGGTACGGGGGGCCCATCTTCCATGGGTTACAACTGACCTTATTGCACTCTACCAGCTCAGGGATACCTTGTGGAAAAGCTACAAAGTAACTGGCACTACCAAGGATCTCAATCACTACAGATGCCTGCGGAACATGTGCACAAGGCAAACAAGGCACGCAAAAGCACAATATTACTCTGACAATCTCCACCAAAATACATCAAACCCAGCTAACTTCTGGAAGGTTATCAACAATATATTCCAGCCTCCTAACCATCAACAACCAAGTAATATCACTAAGGGGGATATTACTCTGACAAACCCCACTGACATTGCAAATGCATTCAATGATTATTTTGTGGGGTGTGCCACTAACTTATTAGCGAAACGCAGCCCAAACCACAAACCTGAATCTCATCCCGGGAGTGCCCACATAACCCCACCCCCTCCCAACACTGCCCACAATTTTCAATTTGGCCCAGTATCTGAAGAGGGGATGACACAAGCGCTCCTCAAACTAAAACTAAGCAGCCAATGCGGACCTGACTTACTAAAATCTAGGTTCCTACGACTTGGTGCCCCAGCCATTGCCAAACCAATTGCTTCCATAGTCAACTCTATCCTGTCTGCAGACCATAGCCCTAAGACCTGGAAAACTGCCAGAGTTGTCCCAATCTTCAAAAGTGGGGACAAAAACACTGTCACAAACTACAGACCAATCTCACTTCTCCCAATTCTATCCAAAGTCATGGAAAAATGTGTCCACTCCCAATTAAGCGATTACTATACCAAGACAAATTTCCCTAGCCAATTCCAGTCTGGGTTTCGTCCCAAACACTCTACCGTAACTACCCTGCTAAAAGTTTGCAATGAAATCCATTGTGGAATGGAACGGGGACAACTCACTGGTGCAGTATTCCTAGATTTTGCAAAGGCTTTTGATACTGTTGATCATGCTATCCTGCTTAACAAACTCCAGAGCTCTGGAATAGGGAAGCATGCTTTAAACTGGTTTCAGTCCTACCTATCAGGAAGATCCCAGCTGTGGTGTCCCGCAAGGCTCTGTTCTGGGGCCCCTACTCTTTTCAGTGTTCATCAATGATCTTCCTACAGCTTGTAAGGTAGCCTCAATACACATGTATGCAGATGACACAATCCTATATGCACACAGCCATAGCCTCTCTGACCTTCAACACATACTTCAGTCTGACTTTTTGAAACTCCAAAACTGGATTTCCCAAAACAAAGTGTTTTTAAACACTGACAAGACTGTAACAATGGTATTTGGGACCAAGACTACATTTTTGAAGCTTCCAGCGAATGAGCTCCTGATTAGAACCAACGCTAACACCACCCTAACCCCTGTCACTAGTTTTAAATACCTGGGCTTATGGTTTGACTCCCACTTAACATTCGGGGTGCACATTGATACCCTGACAACCAAGACCTATGCCAAACTAGGGGTACTTTACAGGAACAAATCCTCCCTAAGTCTCCTGGTCAGAAAGCGTATCGCACAGCAGATGCTAATGCCAATTATTGACTATTCAGACATAGTATATGGCTCGGCACCTCAAACCCACCTTAGCAAACTTGACACCCTCTACAATTAAATTTGTCGTTTTGTTCTCCAATGCAACTACAACACACATCACTGCGAAATGCTCAAAGAACTAGATTGGTCATCACTAGAGTCTAGGCACAAAGTTCACCTTTCCTGTCTTGCCTTTAAATTCTTTATGGGCAAGCTACCCAGCTACCTGAACAAGCTCCTCACCCCTACCACATGCAGCACTTATCATCTGAGATCAGACTCCAAAAGACTGTTCATGGTCCCAAGGCTCAACAAAGTATCCGGCCGTTCCTCCTTCTCTTAGCACCCCAAAACTGGAACAACCTACCAGAGACTCTCACATCCACAACCAGTTTAAGTTCTTTCAAATCTAAGGCTGTCTCACATTTTAATCTGGTCTGTAACTGTTTCATTCGCCCATAATATATATTATCTGTAACTGTGCATGCAATGTCTTGTATATAATGTATACCGTTCATTTATGTAACTGTATTTGTAACCATGTATTATTTGTCTTAACTCTGTGCCCAGGACATACTTGAAAACCAGAGATAACTCTCAATGTATTACTTCCTGGTAAAATATTTTATAAATAAATATGGATCTCCCATTATCACAACCTGGAAACCTCTGACAGCTCAGGGGCTGAGCTCAGAATGTGACACATTCGCATTCTACTGCCATTTTCAAAAAATACATGTTTACCTGCGACCTGACTTCCATGGTTACAGCCACACCGCTCTGTGCCAGAGTTCTGTGCCACCACTTGCTGCCATATCCAGCGTGGATCTGACAGGTAAGTTTCTTCTGAGACGCAGCAGAGATTTCAGACATTTCACCGCTCATTTAGATCATATTTATAACAAGGGGGTTTATTTTTCATCTTCAGGACAAATCCACATCTTTTTGTCCAAGTATTTGAGTCTCAGATTGCGAGGATCATCCTACTGTATTTTTAAAGCAGCGAACATTTCCCGAGATGGAGAGACGCCGGGTAAGATCTGATAAAAGGACAACCTTAGAATGCATCAAAACAAAGTCTGATGTGGCATGTAACAGAATTAAATAGGGGTGAGATCTGACTACCTGGGGTCCCCGTGTGTTGAGAGGCTCCCATAGACAGCCAAAGCGTTGATCAGTTCTATTCAATAGTATTGTATATATTTATTTTTTGCAAAGCCCTGGTGTGCCTGCTTTTTCTTTTTATATCTATATATACACATAAACACACGTGTGTATGTGTACAGTATGTGTGTGTGTATATATATTTATATTATCGACACAATGTTTTGGAGATTACATATATATATTATGTATATATGTATATATATATATATATATATATATATATATATATATATATACACACATATATACACACACACACACACACATATATACACACACACGGAGATTCCTGCTCCTAAAAAAGTAAGCACAATCAGTAATATTCTCGCACTCACACTAAAATGCGCACTAACAGATTGATACACTTGTAGAAACACAGCCACAATACGGCAGCTTAGCATAGACACACACTATGTGATATAACACAAATTCACACTTCTCATTATGCTTTACAAACACACATACACACAGTAACTATCAGACAGTAACACACACACTAATGGTTACAAACACACAAAGTAACTATCAGACAATACCGCACACTCACAATAATGGTTATATACACACGCACACACAGTAACTATCAGACAGTAACACCCACTCATTCCGACACACACACACTAATGGTTACATACACACACACACAGTAACTATCAGACAGTAACACACACTTTCCGACACACACACACACACACACACACTGATGGTTATATACACGTGCGCCCTTTCATTCTCACTACACACGCACCCTCTCTGTATACACTTCTAGCACATGTAACGCTACAGTTTGTAGTGAGAATGTTCCCATTAGAACGGTTTATCTGTGTAGCCCCACGGATTTTGGGTTCAACACCCTCAGACCTCCCATACAGCGCCAGGAAATGCGTATGAGTGAGGAATACATCTCATTATATCCTCTGTATCACAGGCATGGACAGATGAAGAGCGGGAGGAGGAAGTAGTCCCCCAGCTTCCTGCAGCCAGCGATTCACAGGTAAATGGGAATGGCGGAGCAGTGAATCCGCTGCACATACGATACTATTAGCTGCTGTACAGGACACTGATAGTAGGACAGTCTGCAGCACTTTACAGTATAATTATACAGAACCTGCGGGGATCTCTTCCTGCAGGTTAGCTGGGTCATGTTTCCACAGGTCTCATGGGATGGGAGAGACCCCCCCCCTTCCCCAACCGCGCCCCCCTGAACAGAGTTCCCCAGCTCCCCCCCACCCCCGCGCAGCCCTTCCCAAGGCTCCCCCTGAAGTGCCCCCCCCTTTCCAGGCCCTCCCCTTCCCCTGATCACACCTGCAGGGCTCTCCCGTTTCGCATGTCCTGCGGAGTATGAGGGGATACTGAGTCTGGGGAGGAGGCATTAGGGGGTACTGGGCCTGGGGGGGGGAGGGGGGAAGGGGGTACTGGGCATGCAGGGAGTAGTGGATCTGGGAATGTAGGGGATCCTGGGGAGGGGCGTATAAGGGGGTATTGGGCCTGGGAAGGGGAATGTAGGGGGTACTTGGCCTGGGGAGGGGGGTAGTAGGAAGAACTGGACCTGGGGAGGGGGGTATTTGGGTGTTCTGGTCTCGGGCAGGGGGGTATTTGGGAGTATTGGGCCTGGGGAGGAAGGTATTAGGGGATATTGGGCCTGGGAGTATTAGGGGGTACAAGCCAGGGAGTATTAGGGGGCATTGAGCCGGGTGATGGGAGTATTAGGGGGTATTGGGCCTGGGAGTATTAGGGGGTTCCGAGCCTGGGAATGGGAGTATTAGGGGGTACTGGGCCTGGGAGTATTAGGGGTACTCGGGATAGGGGTATAGTGGGAGACGGTCCTCAGAGGAGAGAAGATGAGGACTCTCAGGCTGTAGATGTAAAGGAGACAGAGGAAGAGCTGCAGAGCTTTCTCCTCTTATAGCCGAGTGTAACTGTGTGACCGGGAGAGGGGATTCCCAGAGACACATCAGCTAATGTCCATCTGCAGCATCATGTAACAAAACCTTCAGCGGGAACAGGACAGGAAAACGAGTGGTCCGCTAATAACAGACAAAACAGTGACGTACAATGCACACGGGTTATCAATTATTTTTCAAATGGTATAAATGGTTCTGTGATTTAACCCCTTCAGTGCCAGAGAGGCAAGCAAAGGCTTTGCTGTGCGTGTTATGTGGCTCGGCGATGCGTTTCCTGCCCCATGTGGCACAGGAGCTCTTGCGATACAGAGTATCACTGCCGCTGGTTACAAACACGTTGTATCTCCTGCAGGTGGTGGAGTACACGGCGGTGCAGCCGTTCGTACTCTCACCGTCTGATTCGCCCTGCAGCAGCAGCCCAGGAGCCAGCATATCTACGGAGGAGGAGTGGGTGTGGGAGGAGGAGGTGGTGGAGTACACTGTGGTGGAGAAGGTGGTGGAGTACACTGTGATTGAGTACACGGTGGTGGAGCCGTTCGTACTCTCACCGCCTGGATCGCCCGGCAGCAGCAGCCCAGGAGCCAGCATATCTACGGAGGAGGAGGAATGGGTGTGTCAGGAGGGGGAGGTGTGTGAGTGGGATGATGATGATTGGGATACGGTGTGGGAGGAGGAAGAGGAGGTGTGGAATGATGATGATAAGGATGATGATGATGATGGGGGTACGGTGTGGGAGGAGGAAGAGGAGGTGTGGATTGATGATGATAAGGATGATGATGATGATGGGGGTACGGTGTGCGAGGAGGAAGAGGAGGTGTGGGATGATGATGATAAGGATGATGATGATGATGGGGGTATGGTGTGCGAGGAGGAAGAGGAGGCGAGGGATGATGATGGTGATGATGATGGGGACACGGTGTGGGAGGAGAAAGAGGAGGCGAGGGATGATGATGATGATGATGATGGGGACACGGTGTGGGAGGAGGAAGAGGAGGCGAGGGATGATGATGATGGGGGTACGGTGTGGGAGGAGGAAGAGGAGGCGAGGGATGATGATGATTCGGATGATGATGATGATTGGGATACGGTGTGGGAGGAGGAAGAGGAGGCGAGGGATGATGATGGGGGTACGGTGTGGGAGGAGGAAGAGGAGGCGAGGGATGATGACGATGATTCGGATGATGATGATGATGGGGGTACGGTGTGGGAGGAGGAAGAGGAGGAGAGGGTTGCAGGGAAGTGCTGCTTCCCCTTCCCATGGCTGAGCAGAAGACCCCAGCCACGTGCAGCACAGGGGCCAGGGAACAGGAGCATTCTGGGTTCCCTGAGAAGATGTATCCAGCGTTGGAGAGGCAGACAATAGCAGGAGGGCTGCAGGACGGGCTGGGTGACAGGAAGGGGCACATTAAAAAATTTTTAGAAAAAAAATTATATCACAAACTGTGCCCCCCCCCCTCCTTTTTTTGCTCGTCTCCCTCTCCCCCATCTCTCTCGGCCCCATCCTCTCCCCTCTCAGCCCTGTCCTCCTCCTCGCTCCTACCGGCTGTAATCCCATCGCCCCCACTGGCATCCGTGTGTGTGTGTGTGTGTGTGTGTGTGTGTATGTGTGTGTGTGTATGTGTGTGTGTGTATGTGTGTGTGTATGTGTGTGTGTGTGTGTGTATGTATGTGTGTGTGTATATATGTGTGTATATGTATATATGTATGTATATGTATATATGTGTGTTATATGTATGTGTTGGGGTTTATATGTATTTGGAGGGGTTGGGGTTTATATGTATTGGGGGGGTTGGGGTTTATATGTATTGGGGGGGTTGGGGTTTATATGTATTGGGGGGGTTGGGGGTTTATATGTATTTGGGGGGGTTGGGGTTTATATGTATTTGGGGGGGTTGGGGATTATATGTATTTGGGGGGTTGGGGGTTATATATATTGGGGGGGTTGGGGTTTATATGTATTTGGGGGGGTTGGGGTTTATATGTATTTGGGGGGGTTGGGGTTTATATGTATTTGGGGGGGTTGTGGTTTATCTGTATTTGGGGGGGCTGGGGTTTATATGTATTGGGGGGGGGTTGGGGTTTATCTGTATTTGGGGGGGTTGGTATTTATATGTATTTGGGGGGGTTGAGGTTTATATGTATTTGGGGGGGGTTGGGGTTTATCTGTATTTGAGGGGGGGGTTGGGTTTATCTGTATTTGGGGGGGTTGGGGTTTATATGTATTGGGGGGGGGGGTTGGGGTTTATCTGTATTTGGGGGGAGTTGGGTTTTATATGTATTTGGGGGGGTTAAGGTTTATATGTATTTGGGGGGGTTGGGGTTTATATGTATTTGGGGGGGGTTGGGGTTTATCTGTATTTGGGGGGGGGGGTTGTGTGTGTGTCGGGGGATTAAATGAGCGTAGGGTAATTGATGCGCAGTGATCCAGGGATGATCCGATCGCCATTTAATGGGGTCAGGAAGGAATTTTTTCCCCCTACAACACACCTGGGGTTATGTTTCGCCTTCCTCTGGATCACTGTGCTGCTGGAGGGGCCTGCAGTGCATTGCTCTGCGTGTTACTATATCGCTCTGCAATGTGCTGCAGGCCCCTACCAGCAAAGAGATGCATTATTTAAATAAAATACCCTCTTTAATCCAACCTATGTGTAGTGTCTTTTCTATCCGTTGTATCTATTACTAACAGCTCAGTGATTGTTACCCAGGTCGCTGCACTAGTGTCACACTGCCAAGCCGGGTGTGAGGGAGATTTATAGGGTCACATATATACTTCTGCCAAAGCACACGTGCAATCAGGAAGCCCCTCTGATCTGTAATGTATTTTATTCCCCACAAAGGTATCTAACAGGTAAAGAAACAGAGGAAGGCTAATGATCAATGTCACAGGAGACCAGGCCATTTACACCTCTTTATTGTATTGTATGTCTTTATTTATATCGCGCCATTAATGTACATAGCGCTTCACAGTAGTAATACGCGACAGTAATAAATAACAAATAATACAAATAACAGATAATGGGAATAAGTGCTTCAGACATAAAAGTAACATTTAGGAAGAGGAGTCCCTGCTCCGAGGAGCTTACAATCGAATTGGTAGGTAGGAAGAACGTACGGAGACAGTGGGATGGCATTCCTCTGCGTATTATTATATCTGTGTGTAATTATATCTCTCTGCGTCTTATTATATCATTCTACGTGTTATCATATCGCTCTGCGTGTTATTATATCTCTGCGCGTTTTATTATATCTCTGCGTATTATTATATTTCTGCGTGTTATTATATCTCTGTGCGTGTTGTTATATCTCTGCGTGTTATTATATCGCTCTGCGTGTTATTATATCTCTCTGTCTTATTATATCTCTGTGTCTTATTATATCTCTGTGTCTTATTATATCTCTGTGTCTTATTATATCATTCTACGTGTTATCATATCGCTATACATATTATTATATCTGTGCGTGTCATTATATCTCTTTGTGTCTTATTATATCATTCTACGTGTTATCATATCGCTATACATATTATTATATCTCTGCGTGTTATTATATCTCTGCGTGTTATTATATCTTTGTGTTATTAGATCTCTGTGCGTGTTATTATATCTCTGCGTGTTATTATATCTCTTTGTGTCTTATTATATCTGTGTGTTATTATATCTGTGTGTTATTATTTCTCTGCGTGTTATTATATCTCTGCGTGTTATTATATCATTCTACGTGTTATCATATCGCTATACATATTATTATATCTGTGCGTGTTATTATATCATTCTACGTGTTATAATAGAGCTATACATATTATTATATCTCTGCGTGTTATTATATCTCTATACATATTGTATGAGGAAAAAAAGAAATCAGGGCGGAAATAGTAAGGAGAACACAACCTTTATAGCATAAAAATAAAAGCAGCAGTAGTACAGTACCAGCACTGGGATACACAGAGGTATAAAACCAGCGCTGCAGTAACACGCACTGGGATACACAGAGGTATAAAACCAGCGCTGGGATACACGGGTATGAAACCGCTGCTGCAGTAAATGAATAGTGAAGCCGGGTAATTGCCTGGGATAGCTGAGGTAGCTGCTGCTGGGACCACGTAAGGAAGTCTCTTCCCCGTGTCCTGAGCGTCCGTGATGCTGCCTCGGACCGCTGTGGGAGGGAGAGCCGATGTAACCACTGTGAGCCCGTGCCTGAGCGCTGGCCCTCTGTGTGGCTACCCAGCAGCAGCAGCTACCTCAGCTATCCCAGGCAATTACCCGGCTTCATTATTCATTTACTGCAGCGCTGGTTTTATACCCCTGTGTATCCCAGTGCATGTTACTGCAGCGCTGGTTTTATACCTCTGTGTATCCCGGTGCATGTTACTGCAGCACTGGTTTTATACCCCTGTGTATCCCGGTGCATGTTACTGCAGCACTGGTTTTATACCTCTGTGTATCCCAGTGCATGTTACTGCAGCACTGGTTTTATACCTCTGTGTATCCCGGTGCATGTTACTGCAGCGCTGGTTTTATACCCCTGTGTATCCCGGTGCATGTTACTGCAGCACTGGTTTTATACCTCTGTGTATCCCAGTGCATGTTACTGCAGCACTGGTTTTATACCTCTGTGTATCCCGGTGCATGTTACTGCAGCACTGGTTTTATACCTCTGTGTATCCCGGTGCATGTTACTGCAGCGCTGGTTTTATACCCCTGTGTATCCCGGTGCATGTTACTGCAGCGCTGGTTTTATACCCCTGTGTATCCCGGTGCATGTTACTGCAGCGCTGGTTTTATACCCCTGTGTATCCCAGTGCGTGTTACTGCAGCGCTGGTTTTATACCTCTGTGTATCCCAGTGCGTGTTACTGCAGCACTGGTTTTATACCTGTGTATCCCAGTGCGTGTTACTGCAGCACTGGTTTTATACCTCTGTGTATCCCAGTGCATGTTACTGCAGCGCTGGTTTTATACCCGTGTGTATCCCAGTGCATGTTACTGCAGCACTGGTTTTATACCCCTGTGTATCCCAGAGCATGTTACTGCAGCACTGGTTTTATACCCCTGTGTATCCCAGAGCATGTTACTGCAGCACTGGTTTTATACCCCTGTGTATCCCGGTGCGTTACTGCAGCACTGGTTTTATACCTCTCTGTATCCCAGTGCGTGTTACTGCAGCACTGGTTTTATACCCCTGTGTATCCCAGTGCGTGTTACTGCAGCGCTGGTTTTATACCTCTGTGTATCCCAGTGCATGTTACTGCAGCACTGGTTTTATACCTCTGTGTATCCCAGTGCGTGTTACTGCAGCACTGGTTTTATACCTCTGTGTATCCCAGTGCGTGTTACTGCAGCACTGGTTTTATACCTCGGTGTATCCCAGTGCGTGTTACTGCAGCACTGGTTTTATACCTCTGTGTATCCCGGTGCATGTTACTGCAGCACTGGTTTTATACCTCTGTGTATCCCAGTGCATGTTACTGCAGCACTGGTTTTATACCTCTGTGTATCCCGGTGCATGTTACTGCAGCACTGGTTTTATACCTCTGTGTATCCCGGTGCATGTTACTGCAGCACTGGTTTTATACCTCTGTGTATCCCAGTGCATGTTACTGCAGCACTGGTTTTATACCTCTGTGTATCCCAGTGCATGTTACTGCAGCACTGGTTTTATACCTCTGTGTATCCCAGTGCATGTTACTGCAACACTGGTTTTATACCTGTGTATCCCAGTGCATGTTACTGTTGTTGCTTTTATTTTTATGCTGTAAAGGTTGTGTTCTCGTTACTTTTTGCGCCCTCCTTTCTTTTTCTTCTGCTGTTGATGTTCCCTGCAGAGGACGGGTTATCTTATACAGGGGCAGCAATTTACAACCTTGACACCCATCTATGGACTTTGTATGGACTTTTTTGGTTTTGCCATCACTTCATACTGACTCAGTCTTTCGGTAAGGTGCTGCCTAATTCACTTGTGGAATTTCTGCAGTCAATCGTTGCCTTTTGGCATCTAACAGTTGTTATTATTCATCACCTGTGCAGCCTGTTGTTGATATAGTGTTTGCTGCTATGAGGGATATACCGCAGGCACCTGTGGTATAGTCACCGATTCTTGAACCTTAGGGTTAATCACTTTACTGACCGCATCACTTACCCCCCACCTCATGTGTAGGGGCTTCAGTAGGGTGACCAGATTTTGAAAATGAAAAACCGGGAAACTTTTTTTTTTTTTACATAACAGTTTATTTATTGTATTACACTTATACTTTACTACCATTACTCCTTGTTACGTGTGTGTGTGTGTGTGTGTGTGTGTGTGTGTGTGTGTGTGTGTGTGTGTGTGTGTGTGTGTGTGTGTGGGATGACCTCACTAATCAAACAAAAAAAAAGCCAGATCTGAATGATTCTGAACCCATTAACCAGTGTCAGGATGCCCCCTCTTCACAATTTCTAAAGCAGCAGTCCCGCCTGGGATCTTACCTGATCCGCAGTCCCTCAATGTACTATACTGGAGGGGAGGTGTTCCCTACCTGTCTTCCGATGTCTCCCGTGTGAAGCTGGAGTCAGATCTGGAAGAAAGCAGGATAGGTTACTTCGGTGTAGGTATACGGCAGTTAAGATAAGACAGGGAGGGTGAGGGAGATGGAGACGGAGAGGAAGAGAGGGAGACAGGGAGGGAGAGGGAGAGAGGGAGACAGGGAGGGAGACAGGGAGGGAGAGGGAGAGAGGGAGGGAGAGAGGGAGACAGGGAGGGTGAGGGAGAGGGAGACAGGGAGGGTGAGGGAGACAGGGAGGGTGAGGGAGACAGGGAGGGAGACAGGGAGAAAGGGAGGGAGAGGGAGACACGGAGGGTGAGGGAGACAGGGAGGGTGAGGGAGACAGGGAGGGTGAGGGAGACAGGGAGGGTGAGGGAGACAGAGAGGGACACACACACACAGAGACACACACACAAACACACAGGTACACACACACAAACACACAACACTGGTACACACACACACACACACACACACACACACACACACTGGTACACACACACACACACACACAGGTATACACACACACTGGTACACACACACACACACACACAGGTATACACACACACTGGTATACACACACACACACACACACACACACACACACACACACACTGGTACACACACACACACACACACACACACACACACACACTGGTACACACACACACACAGACACACACACTGGTACACACACACACACACACACACACACACACACACACACACACACACACTGGTACACACACACACACACTGGTACACACACACACACACTGGTACACACACTGGTACACACACACACACACTGGTACACACACGCACACTGGTACACACACGCACACTGGTACACACACGCACACTGGTACACACACGCACACTGGTACACACACGCACACTGGTACACACACGCACACTGGTA
>NC_134493.1:27334283-27383731 GCF_040206685.1 Ascaphus truei | reverse complement strand
GACATGCTCCTCTCCGCACGCGCTTCTCACCGACATGCTCCTCTCCGCACGCGCTTCTCACCGACATGCTCCTCTCCGCACGCGCTTCTCACCGACATGCTCCTCTCCGCACGCGCTTCTCACCGACATGCTCCTCTCCGCACGCGCTTCTCACCGACATGCTCCTCTCCGCACGCGCTTCTCACCGACATGCTCCTCTCCGCACGCGCTTCTCACCGACATGCTCCTCTCCGCACGCGCTTCTCACCGACATGCTCCTCTCCGCACGCGCTTCTCACCGACATGCTCCTCTCCGCACGCGCTTCTCACCGACATGCTCCTCTCCGCACGCGCTTCTCACCGACATGCTCCTCTCCGCACGCGCTTCTCACCGACATGCTCCTCTCCGCACGCGCTTCTCACCGACATGCTCCTCTCCGCACGCGCTTCTCACCGACATGCTCCTCTCCGCACGCGCTTCTCACCGACATGCTCCTCTCCGCACGCGCTTCTCACCGACATGCTCCTCTCCGCACGCGCTTCTCACCGACATGCTCCTCTCCGCACGCGCTTCTCACCGACATGCTCCTCTCCGCACGCGCTTCTCACCGACATGCTCCTCTCCGCACGCGCTTCTCACCGACATGCTCCTCTCCGCACGCGCTTCTCACCGACATGCTCCTCTCCGCACGCGCTTCTCACCGACATGCTCCTCTCCGCACGCGCTTCTCACCGACATGCTCCTCTCCGCACGCGCTTCTCACCGACATGCTCCTCTCCGCACGCGCTTCTCACCGACATGCTCCTCTCCGCACGCGCTTCTCACCGACATGCTCCTCTCCGCACGCGCTTCTCACCGACATGCTCCTCTCCGCACGCGCTTCTCACCGACATGCTCCTCTCCGCACGCGCTTCTCACCGACATGCTCCTCTCCGCACGCGCTTCTCACCGACATGCTCCTCTCCGCACGCGCTTCTCACCGACATGCTCCTCTCCGCACGCGCTTCTCACCGACATGCTCCTCTCCGCACGCGCTTCTCACCGACATGCTCCTCTCCGCACGCGCTTCTCACCGACATGCTCCTCTCCGCACGCGCTTCTCACCGACATGCTCCTCTCCGCACGCGCTTCTCACCGACATGCTCCTCTCCGCACGCGCTTCTCACCGACATGCTCCTCTCCGCACGCGCTTCTCACCGACATGCTCCTCTCCGCACGCGCTTCTCACCGACATGCTCCTCTCCGCACGCGCTTCTCACCGACATGCTCCTCTCCGCACGCGCTTCTCACCGACATGCTCCTCTCCGCACGCGCTTCTCACCGACATGCTCCTCTCCGCACGCGCTTCTCACCGACATGCTCCTCTCCGCACGCGCTTCTCACCGACATGCTCCTCTCCGCACGCGCTTCTCACCGACATGCTCCTCTCCGCACGCGCTTCTCACCGACATGCTCCTCTCCGCACGCGCTTCTCACCGACATGCTCCTCTCCGCACGCGCTTCTCACCGACATGCTCCTCTCCGCACGCGCTTCTCACCGACATGCTCCTCTCCGCACGCGCTTCTCACCGACATGCTCCTCTCCGCACGCGCTTCTCACCGACATGCTCCTCTCCGCACGCGCTTCTCACCGACATGCTCCTCTCCGCACGCGCTTCTCACCGACATGCTCCTCTCCGCACGCGCTTCTCACCGACATGCTCCTCTCCGCACGCGCTTCTCACCGACATGCTCCTCTCCGCACGCGCTTCTCACCGACATGCTCCTCTCCGCACGCGCTTCTCACCGACATGCTCCTCTCCGCACGCGCTTCTCACCGACATGCTCCTCTCCGCACGCGCTTCTCACCGACATGCTCCTCTCCGCACGCGCTTCTCACCGACATGCTCCTCTCCGCACGCGCTTCTCACCGACATGCTCCTCTCCGCACGCGCTTCTCACCGACATGCTCCTCTCCGCACGCGCTTCTCACCGACATGCTCCTCTCCGCACGCGCTTCTCACCGACATGCTCCTCTCCGCACGCGCTTCTCACCGACATGCTCCTCTCCGCACGCGCTTCTCACCGACATGCTCCTCTCCGCACGCGCTTCTCACCGACATGCTCCTCTCCGCACGCGCTTCTCACCGACATGCTCCTCTCCGCACGCGCTTCTCACCGACATGCTCCTCTCCGCACGCGCTTCTCACCGACATGCTCCTCTCCGCACGCGCTTCTCACCGACATGCTCCTCTCCGCACGCGCTTCTCACCGACATGCTCCTCTCCGCACGCGCTTCTCACCGACATGCTCCTCTCCGCACGCGCTTCTCACCGACATGCTCCTCTCCGCACGCGCTTCTCACCGACATGCTCCTCTCCGCACGCGCTTCTCACCGACATGCTCCTCTCCGCACGCGCTTCTCACCGACATGCTCCTCTCCGCACGCGCTTCTCACCGACATGCTCCTCTCCGCACGCGCTTCTCACCGACATGCTCCTCTCCGCACGCGCTTCTCACCGACATGCTCCTCTCCGCACGCGCTTCTCACCGACATGCTCCTCTCCGCACGCGCTTCTCACCGACATGCTCCTCTCCGCACGCGCTTCTCACCGACATGCTCCTCTCCGCACGCGCTTCTCACCGACATGCTCCTCTCCGCACGCGCTTCTCACCGACATGCTCCTCTCCGCACGCGCTTCTCACCGACATGCTCCTCTCCGCACGCGCTTCTCACCGACATGCTCCTCTCCGCACGCGCTTCTCACCGACATGCTCCTCTCCGCACGCGCTTCTCACCGACATGCTCCTCTCCGCACGCGCTTCTCACCGACATGCTCCTCTCCGCACGCGCTTCTCACCGACATGCTCCTCTCCGCACGCGCTTCTCACCGACATGCTCCTCTCCGCACGCGCTTCTCACCGACATGCTCCTCTCCGCACGCGCTTCTCACCGACATGCTCCTCTCCGCACGCGCTTCTCACCGACATGCTCCTCTCCGCACGCGCTTCTCACCGACATGCTCCTCTCCGCACGCGCTTCTCACCGACATGCTCCTCTCCGCACGCGCTTCTCACCGACATGCTCCTCTCCGCACGCGCTTCTCACCGACATGCTCCTCTCCGCACGCGCTTCTCACCGACATGCTCCTCTCCGCACGCGCTTCTCACCGACATGCTCCTCTCCGCACGCGCTTCTCACCGACATGCGCTCCTCTCCGCACGCGCTTCTCACCGACATGCTCCTCTCCGCACGCGCTTCTCACCGGACATGCTCCTCTCCGCACGCGCTTCTCACCGACATGCTCCTCTCCGCACGCGCTTCTCACCGACATGCTCCTCTCCGCACGCGCTTCTCACCGACATGCTCCTCTCGCACGCGCTTCTCACCGACATGCTCCTCTCCGCACGCGCTTCTCACCGACATGCTCCTCTCCGCACGCGCTTCTCACCGACATGCTCCTCTCCGCACGCGCTTCTCACCGACATGCTCCTCTCCGCACGCGCTTCTCACCGACATGCTCCTCTCCGCACGCGCTTCTCACCGACATGCTCCTCTCCGCACGCGCTTCTCACCGACATGCTCCTCTCCGCACGCGCTTCTCACCGACATGCTCCTCTCCGCACGCGCTTCTCACCGACATGCTCCTCTCCGCACGCGCTTCTCACCGACATGCTCCTCTCCGCACGCGCTTCTCACCGACATGCTCCTCTCCGCACGCGCTTCTCACCGACATGCTCCTCTCCGCACGCGCTTCTCACCGACATGCTCCTCTCCGCACGCGCTTCTCACCGACATGCTCCTCTCCGCACGCGCTTCTCACCGACATGCTCCTCTCCGCACGCGCTTCTCACCGACATGCTCCTCTCCGCACGCGCTTCTCACCGACATGCTCCTCTCCGCACGCGCTTCTCACCGACATGCTCCTCTCCGCACGCGCTTCTCACCGACATGCTCCTCTCCGCACGCGCTTCTCACCGACATGCTCCTCTCCGCACGCGCTTCTCACCGACATGCTCCTCTCCGCACGCGCTTCTCACCGACATGCTCCTCTCCGCACGCGCTTCTCACCGACATGCTCCTCTCCGCACGCGCTTCTCACCGACATGCTCCTCTCCGCACGCGCTTCTCACCGACATGCTCCTCTCCGCACGCGCTTCTCACCGACATGCTCCTCTCCGCACGCGCTTCTCACCGACATGCTCCTCTCCGCACGCGCTTCTCACCGACATGCTCCTCTCCGCACGCGCTTCTCACCGACATGCTCCTCTCCGCACGCGCTTCTCACCGACATGCTCCTCTCCGCACGCGCTTCTCACCGACATGCTCCTCTCCGCACGCGCTTCTCACCGACATGCTCCTCTCCGCACGCGCTTCTCACCGACATGCTCCTCTCCGCACGCGCTTCTCACCGACATGCTCCTCTCCGCACGCGCTTCTCACCGACATGCTCCTCTCCGCACGCGCTTCTCACCGACATGCTCCTCTCCGCACGCGCTTCTCACCGACATGCTCCTCTCCGCACGCGCTTCTCACCGACATGCTCCTCTCCGCACGCGCTTCTCACCGACATGCTCCTCTCCGCACGCGCTTCTCACCGACATGCTCCTCTCCGCACGCGCTTCTCACCGACATGCTCCTCTCCGCACGCGCTTCTCACCGACATGCTCCTCTCCGCACGCGCTTCTCACCGACATGCTCCTCTCCGCACGCGCTTCTCACCGACATGCTCCTCTCCGCACGCGCTTCTCACCGACATGCTCCTCTCCGCACGCGCTTCTCACCGACATGCTCCTCTCCGCACGCGCTTCTCACCGACATGCTCCTCTCCGCACGCGCTTCTCACCGACATGCTCCTCTCCGCACGCGCTTCTCACCGACATGCTCCTCTCCGCACGCGCTTCTCACCGACATGCTCCTCTCCGCACGCGCTTCTCACCGACATGCTCCTCTCCGCACGCGCTTCTCACCGACATGCTCCTCTCCGCACGCGCTTCTCACCGACATGCTCCTCTCCGCACGCGCTTCTCACCGACATGCTCCTCTCCGCACGCGCTTCTCACCGACATGCTCCTCTCCGCACGCGCTTCTCACCGACATGCTCCTCTCCGCACGCGCTTCTCACCGACATGCTCCTCTCCGCACGCGCTTCTCACCGACATGCTCCTCTCCGCACGCGCTTCTCACCGACATGCTCCTCTCCGCACGCGCTTCTCACCGACATGCTCCTCTCCGCACGCGCTTCTCACCGACATGCTCCTCTCCGCACGCGCTTCTCACCGACATGCTCCTCTCCGCACGCGCTTCTCACCGACATGCTCCTCTCCGCACGCGCTTCTCACCGACATGCTCCTCTCCGCACGCGCTTCTCACCGACATGCTCCTCTCCGCACGCGCTTCTCACCGACATGCTCCTCTCCGCACGCGCTTCTCACCGACATGCTCCTCTCCGCACGCGCTTCTCACCGACATGCTCCTCTCCGCACGCGCTTCTCACCGACATGCTCCTCTCCGCACGCGCTTCTCACCGACATGCTCCTCTCCGCACGCGCTTCTCACCGACATGCTCCTCTCCGCACGCGCTTCTCACCGACATGCTCCTCTCCGCACGCGCTTCTCACCGACATGCTCCTCTCCGCACGCGCTTCTCACCGACATGCTCCTCTCCGCACGCGCTTCTCACCGACATGCTCCTCTCCGCACGCGCTTCTCACCGACATGCTCCTCTCCGCACGCGCTTCTCACCGACATGCTCCTCTCCGCACGCGCTTCTCACCGACATGCTCCTCTCCGCACGCGCTTCTCACCGACATGCTCCTCTCCGCACGCGCTTCTCACCGACATGCTCCTCTCCGCACGCGCTTCTCACCGACATGCTCCTCTCCGCACGCGCTTCTCACCGACATGCTCCTCTCCGCACGCGCTTCTCACCGACATGCTCCTCTCCGCACGCGCTTCTCACCGACATGCTCCTCTCCGCACGCGCTTCTCACCGACATGCTCCTCTCCGCACGCGCTTCTCACCGACATGCTCCTCTCCGCACGCGCTTCTCACCGACATGCTCCTCTCCGCACGCGCTTCTCACCGACATGCTCCTCTCCGCACGCGCTTCTCACCGACATGCTCCTCTCCGCACGCGCTTCTCACCGACATGCTCCTCTCCGCACGCGCTTCTCACCGACATGCTCCTCTCCGCACGCGCTTCTCACCGACATGCTCCTCTCCGCACGCGCTTCTCACCGACATGCTCCTCTCCGCACGCGCTTCTCACCGACATGCTCCTCTCCGCACGCGCTTCTCACCGACATGCTCCTCTCCGCACGCGCTTCTCACCGACATGCTCCTCTCCGCACGCGCTTCTCACCGACATGCTCCTCTCCGCACGCGCTTCTCACCGACATGCTCCTCTCCGCACGCGCTTCTCACCGACATGCTCCTCTCCGCACGCGCTTCTCACCGACATGCTCCTCTCCGCACGCGCTTCTCACCGACATGCTCCTCTCCGCACGCGCTTCTCACCGACATGCTCCTCTCCGCACGCGCTTCTCACCGACATGCTCCTCTCCGCACGCGCTTCTCACCGACATGCTCCTCTCCGCACGCGCTTCTCACCGACATGCTCCTCTCCGCACGCGCTTCTCACCGACATGCTCCTCTCCGCACGCGCTTCTCACCGACATGCTCCTCTCCGCACGCGCTTCTCACCGACATGCTCCTCTCCGCACGCGCTTCTCACCGACATGCTCCTCTCCGCACGCGCTTCTCACCGACATGCTCCTCTCCGCACGCGCTTCTCACCGACATGCTCCTCTCCGCACGCGCTTCTCACCGACATGCTCCTCTCCGCACGCGCTTCTCACCGACATGCTCCTCTCCGCACGCGCTTCTCACCGACATGCTCCTCTCCGCACGCGCTTCTCACCGACATGCTCCTCTCCGCACGCGCTTCTCACCGACATGCTCCTCTCCGCACGCGCTTCTCACCGACATGCTCCTCTCCGCACGCGCTTCTCACCGACATGCTCCTCTCCGCACGCGCTTCTCACCGACATGCTCCTCTCCGCACGCGCTTCTCACCGACATGCTCCTCTCCGCACGCGCTTCTCACCGACATGCTCCTCTCCGCACGCGCTTCTCACCGACATGCTCCTCTCCGCACGCGCTTCTCACCGACATGCTCCTCTCCGCACGCGCTTCTCACCGACATGCTCCTCTCCGCACGCGCTTCTCACCGACATGCTCCTCTCCGCACGCGCTTCTCACCGACATGCTCCTCTCCGCACGCGCTTCTCACCGACATGCTCCTCTCCGCACGCGCTTCTCACCGACATGCTCCTCTCCGCACGCGCTTCTCACCGACATGCTCCTCTCCGCACGCGCTTCTCACCGACATGCTCCTCTCCGCACGCGCTTCTCACCGACATGCTCCTCTCCGCACGCGCTTCTCACCGACATGCTCCTCTCCGCACGCGCTTCTCACCGACATGCTCCTCTCCGCACGCGCTTCTCACCGACATGCTCCTCTCCGCACGCGCTTCTCACCGACATGCTCCTCTCCGCACGCGCTTCTCACCGACATGCTCCTCTCCGCACGCGCTTCTCACCGACATGCTCCTCTCCGCACGCGCTTCTCACCGACATGCTCCTCTCCGCACGCGCTTCTCACCGACATGCTCCTCTCCGCACGCGCTTCTCACCGACATGCTCCTCTCCGCACGCGCTTCTCACCGACATGCTCCTCTCCGCACGCGCTTCTCACCGACATGCTCCTCTCCGCACGCGCTTCTCACCGACATGCTCCTCTCCGCACGCGCTTCTCACCGACATGCTCCTCTCCGCACGCGCTTCTCACCGACATGCTCCTCTCCGCACGCGCTTCTCACCGACATGCTCCTCTCCGCACGCGCTTCTCACCGACATGCTCCTCTCCGCACGCGCTTCTCACCGACATGCTCCTCTCCGCACGCGCTTCTCACCGACATGCTCCTCTCCGCACGCGCTTCTCACCGACATGCTCCTCTCCGCACGCGCTTCTCACCGACATGCTCCTCTCCGCACGCGCTTCTCACCGACATGCTCCTCTCCGCACGCGCTTCTCACCGACATGCTCCTCTCCGCACGCGCTTCTCACCGACATGCTCCTCTCCGCACGCGCTTCTCACCGACATGCTCCTCTCCGCACGCGCTTCTCACCGACATGCTCCTCTCCGCACGCGCTTCTCACCGACATGCTCCTCTCCGCACGCGCTTCTCACCGACATGCTCCTCTCCGCACGCGCTTCTCACCGACATGCTCCTCTCCGCACGCGCTTCTCACCGACATGCTCCTCTCCGCACGCGCTTCTCACCGACATGCTCCTCTCCGCACGCGCTTCTCACCGACATGCTCCTCTCCGCACGCGCTTCTCACCGACATGCTCCTCTCCGCACGCGCTTCTCACCGACATGCTCCTCTCCGCACCCGCTTCTCACCGACATGCTCCTCTCCGCACGCGCTTCTCACCGACATGCTCCTCTCCGCACGCCGCTTCTCACCGACATGCTCCTCTCCGCACGCGCTTCTCACCGACATGCTCCTCTCCGCACGCGCTTCTCACCGACATGCTCCTCTCCGCACGCGCTTCTCACCGACATGCTCCTCTCCGCACGCGCTTCTCACCGACATGCTCCTCTCCGCACGCGCTTCTCACCGACATGCTCCTCTCCGCACGCGCTTCTCACCGACATGCTCCTCTCCGCACGCGCTTCTCACCGACATGCTCCTCTCCGCACGCGCTTCTCACCGACATGCTCCTCTCCGCACGCGCTTCTCACCGACATGCTCCTCTCCGCACGCGCTTCTCACCGACATGCTCCTCTCCGCACGCGCTTCTCACCGACATGCTCCTCTCCGCACGCGCTTCTCACCGACATGCTCCTCTCCGCACGCGCTTCTCACCGACATGCTCCTCTCCGCACGCGCTTCTCACCGACATGCTCCTCTCCGCACGCGCTTCTCACCGACATGCTCCTCTCCGCACCCGCTTCTCACCGACATGCTCCTCTCCGCACGCGCTTCTCACCGACATGCTCCTCTCCGCACGCGCTTCTCACCGACATGCTCCTCTCCGCACGCGCTTCTCACCGACATGCTCCTCTCCGCACGCGCTTCTCACCGACATGCTCCTCTCCGCACGCGCTTCTCACCGACATGCTCCTCTCCGCACGCGCTTCTCACCGACATGCTCCTCTCCGCACGCGCTTCTCACCGACATGCTCCTCTCCGCACGCGCTTCTCACCGACATGCTTCTCTCCGCACGCGCTTCTCACCGACATGCTCCTCTCCGCACGCGCTTCTCACCCTCACGCTTTTTCATGGGAAAATATTATCTGTAGGTGGAACTGCTCCTTTAGCATACGAACGTCCATGTAATTTTAGTAATGATCTTTTAATCCTTCATGTTCTCCCAAATGGTCTGTGGAGTTGTTAAAGGTATGAACACACCCGTTCATATAACTGGGGGAGAAGATGTAAACTTGTTTTTTTTTTTTTTTGGTCATATACAACATAAGGGCACAAACCATTATACTGAAATCATCATGACGTCCCAATGGTGAATATGCACAAAATTGAAGTCTAGCTTTTCTCAAGCCTATAATATTATATGTTTCCTGTGTTTACCCATACTCCACCATGATGACCTCAAGGGTAGAGCCTGGATGGAGCGTGCAAATATTATAAAAATGTCATTTATACGATATATATAATCCACTTTTGGCAGAATTAACACGCAAGAGAGACCCCAAGATATCAGTAAGCAAATCATTAAAATAGTATTATCAATGAATAGTATGTCTCTCTTGTTTCTAATCAAACACAAATAACTAAACAGTGGGGGAAAAAACAAATGAGTAATCATTAAAGATGTCATTTTTAGTAAATATATCGGAGGACAGCGGCCCCCTGTTTGGATTTTTAACTACGTCTTTGTCTGATCCAACCTTCAACAAGCGGTCTCGTGTTATCACTGACTTACCTTTTTTTAAAGAATGTCCTGGTTATATTTGATATTTTAATATTTACGGGATCGCACAGAGGAGCGTACTCGTGATCGCAATGGGCCGGCGGCGCGGTGACACTCTTGTTGCCGTGGGCCCCCCAGCATCCAAAGGTTCAACCTGTGGTAGTGCTGAGGAGGCTGTTCCCGCCAGTGACTCCCATTTACTTGAACGGAAGTTTCAGTGTAACAGTGCCTATTGGGGAACTACTGCAGCTTGATGAGTAACCCCCATTGGCTCTTCCACACCTCAACTCGAGGGTTGGGAAACCAGCGCTGTCCACCTGAGTTTGGTGAAAAGTGTTTAGGAACTTCTAACGCCTCGGAGAAAAAGAACTAGAATCACAGATTGTACAGATCTAAGATGTATTATTTATTTAATAATGTTTATTAAACATTTTCATTGGGGTGGGATGGGGGTACTGAAATGAAAAAGGAGGAGGGAGGGAATGCATTAATGCAGACAGCTGTCGTTACAATATCTTGTACAGTACATGTGACAGGTATTTATTTTAATTTATTGCTTTGTTTCCCTTTCTTATCCATATTTACTAATCGTGACGCAACATCCCGACCTTTAAAACGTCAGCGTTATCATAATTAATTGCCTCATTTATCAGCAAGTGACAGTGGGCTCTCGTTCGTTCGAGATCACGTCTCAAGATGACCCCAGAAGCCCAATACCAGATTGGGTGCCTAGAGGGAAGTTATCGGAGGGCCGATTCCCTGTTTGAGTGGAGGGGGTGGGGGGCACACAACGTTTAATTTTTCCATTTTTAATGTTTTTATATATAGGTGCCTTGTTCACATCTTGAAGGAGACGACTGTAAAATATTACAAGATCCGCCCTTTTAATCCTGATTTGGTGCTGGATTTATGCCGACACGAGGTTCGCTACGGGTGCCAGAGAGAAGATGAGTGCTATTACGCTCATAGCTTGGTGGAGCTCAGGGTCTGGATGATGCAGAAAGACACAGGTGGGAGAACTCCTCTCCGTACTGTATGCCCCCAGGAACACATTGGTTTTGGTGCTCTTTATGTTCTACCTGAATTTTATGGAAGGTATAGCTGATTGCTTAGGTCATATAGATGCATAGAATTTAACAGCAGAACAGAATCCCTTGCCCCACCGTGTCTGCCCTTTTCCATTTGTACTGTGAAACCTCAGACCGGTTTCATACCTGGCTTTTTTTCTTATTTAGGAAAGCCTTATGTCTATCCCAAACGTTTTGTAGAATCCCCGTGCTGTATTAACCCCTACCACCTCTGATGGAAGGCTATATATATACCATGAATCCACCACCCTTTCTGCGAAGTAGTCCTTCCTCACCTTTCCCATTCGCCTGCCCCCTCCAGCTTCAGAAATATCCTACCCTCCAGTATCTTGTTGGAACACTATATATTTGATAGTATCCCCCCCCCCCCCTCTCCCTTCTATTCTCTAAGCTGTACATATTCAGGCCCTTTTAGTCTTTCCTGATAAATCTGATGCTTTAAACCATGCACTATTTTAGAAGCCATTCTTTGCACGATGTTCAGTTTATTTGCGTCCTTCTGGAGATATGGTCTCCAGAACGGAGCACCGAACACTGGGCGATGTCTTACCAATGATCTACAAAGTGCCATCACTACTTCTCTCTTTCTGCTGCCAATACTCCTCCCGATGCAATCTAACATCCTGCTGGCTCACCCCTTTGCCCCATTACGTTGATGATGTACTTTTAAGTTTACAGAAAGGATATGATAAGTAGATTTGCCTTTTAAGACTACATACTCCAAAATTAGGACACCACAGCACTGTAGAAGTCAATGCTCCAAGAGCAAAATCAATAAGATTTTGCGTTTCAAAACACTGACATTTTAAAGGAGAAATCCAAGCATTTTTTTTAAAGTGTGTGTGTGTGTGTGTAGTGTGTGTGTGTTTTTTTATTTGGACTAACAATTTATGTCATAGGACAAGCTTTCGAGAGGAAGAGAGGAGAACTATCGAAAGCTTGTCCTATGACATAAATTGTTAGTCCAAATAAAAAAGGTATCACCTAATCCTGAAGAATTCTACACTATCGTAACTGGACTAACATGGCTATTTCTGTTTTTTTGATAGCTAGATCTATCTATCATTCATTCATTCATGCTCCAGGGGCCCCTTGCTTCTGGAGATACATACTTCCGTAAGAGGGGCCGGTAGCCGCTCCGCTTGGCTACCAGAGTTCATGTAATGGCGGAGTGTCACAGCTCCTGCACCCTGCGGGACTATAGGAAGCCGTGACGTCGTCATCAGGTTCGGCTTCCTATTGGCCCGCGTGACACGGGAGCTTTAAACTTTGATATACCAGAACCCCCTGTGGAGGCCTGTTTCCGGGAAGCAGGGGCTTCCTGGAGCTGAAATTAATGGGGTTCATGTCCGTTTACCCTGTCATGCTCGCCCTGCTTCAATCCTGGGTAAAAAAAAAAAAAAAAAAACCCGGTTGGATTTCTCCTTTAATTAGAAAATCCATATATTCTGTTGAGCAGCCATACAATGACTGCGTTTCAGCACCTATAGTCAGAGCTATTGTATGGAATTTCATACAGATCTGACCTTGTAATCTATAGTGAAACGTAATATTGACTCGTTATTCTGGTAGGGAGATCAGAAGGGCATATAAATAAATCTGGGAAATACTTTTTTCCGATATAATGTGAAACAATATATAAGGAAAGCGCACAAACTGCGTCCCCTGAGCAAAGCGCGCCCTGTGAATGCTGAAGGACATACAACATTTTGCTAATTGATGAACTTTACTTCAATATGTATCACTTACATTTTATTTGGGAATAATACTTCTTTTTCTAGCTCTCCATTTCTTGCAAATGTTCTGTTGTCATTGGTCTAGATCAGGGGTTCAGTCCTCAACAGGTCCGGTTTTCAGGATATCCCTTCTTCAGCACAGATGGCTTAATCAGTGCTTCAGTCTTCTGTGCAGAGGGGGAGCAGCTTTTGGGGAACCCTTTCATACGTCCTTCTTTGGGGCAACGCAGAAGTAGGCTGATTGTGTTGAAACGCACAATACTATAACGAAGAAAAACTTCAAATATACGGGTAACTCAAAGCCACTGCTGTAGGTTTTCTCTATTGCTCTGCAGCCCAGGGGAGCACATCTTTGTGACGTTTAGTGCCAGAAAACCTTTAACACGGAGCCCATTGCTTCGCTGAAGCTGAACGTAACAAAGCAGTCGCAGTGTGTGTGTAGCATAGTCAGAGTGCAGTGTAACCATGTTTCCCATTCTAAAACATCTAAAGTTTTGTCCCTTATCGCCCAGGTATTTATCTTGATGCAATTGCCCAGGAATCAAAAAGGTGTTTGGCTGTGGAGGCGAGGGTATCGGGATCCCAGGTACTTGTATAGTTAAAGCTCTGTAGCAGTGCATCTTCTGTTCACGTAGTTGCGATGTACAAAGAATTATACGGGAAGAAAGTTACTGTAAACCCCTCAGACATTCTCTTCTCTATCACTATTGTCCTATGTTTAAAACTTAGTAGAGTAAGACCTGGAACACAAAGTCATAGGAAGTAGAAACTGCAAGCAGGCGGAGCACTTTGACACATCATTTTGTGTCTTGTAGCAGGTAAGGCAAGGCGAGACCACAGCTTGCCAGTATTGCACGATCTGCATGGGCTCCTGGTGGAGCAAAGGATTCATTTTAAGATCTTGATCCTTGCATTTAAAGCTATCCATGCACTAGCCCCCTCCCCCCTCACCTTCAGAGCTGCCTAATCAGTCACACGCCCGATCGGGCCCTTAGATCTGTCATCGCCCCTTAACTGATTTGAGCCTCGGTTTAAGGTCAGTAAAGCTGGCAAGAGAGCTTTTTCAAGAAGTCCCCAAGACTGGAATACGCTCCGTGCAGCTTTAAGAAATCAGGGAGCTGTACTTCCATTCAGAAAGGAATTCAAAACCTACTTTTTTAAAACAAATTTGGGGTGTAACTGCGGCACTCCCTCTGAATATCTAAATATATCAGCCGATAGATTATAAATCCATTAGATAAAATCAATAAAAATTGTAAATGTAAAACCAGATAACGGTATTATTCTGGCCCTTTAAAGAACTGCAGCTCAACCTGGAAAGGATCCTCCCTTGATCCTCATAAAGCAGAAGGGATATAGTGGTGGTGAGCGCAGGAAACCGTGAGAACGTATATGAAAAACACTCAATTAGTGATAGAATACTTCAAAGAAAAAAAAAACTAAATAAAATATAGTAGCCAATTAGGGTAATATGAGGGTGAAAGTAAACAGGAACATATGATAACAACTATACTCACACGGACGAGTGTGAGCTCTTCACATCAAGGTATCTTTGAGTTCGTGTTGTCACCCCTCAGAGTTGATCCATGGATTCCTAGTTGTTAGTGGACAGTCTATGTCCTTGCAGTGATCCAGGAAAGGATGGCAATCGTAGACAGAAATAAAACGTATGGACTTTATTAGAAACAAATGTAAGTATACATAAAGTTACATGCATAGATAAGCACTTCCAGCACTGGTAGCAGCGTTGAGACCCGATGTGGTATCCTCCCGCTTCCGCGTCCGGTCAGCAGGATATCCGTCAGAGCACTCGCAAGGGCTACGGTGGCCTTCAGGGTACACAAAAACATCACCACCGACAGGGAACTGCGCGTTTCACAAAGTATCTCTTGCTTCGTCAGGTTCCTGTCGGTGGTGTGTGGTGAGCCTCTATTTTATTTTGTTTTTTTCTTCGAAGTATTCTATGACTAATTGAGTGTTTTTCATATATATCCTCACGGTTTCCTGCGCTCACCACCACTATATCTCTACTTTTTTTAAACAAAGCCTGGCAAACTGCCCCTAATACCCTGGCAGCCATATTTCCTGCTCCCATTCATGTTTCCCGCCCTTTGTTGGTCTTCCTCGTCGTTCCCCTATATGTTTTCGGTAGATCCTGGTTGCAGGTTTGGGATGGGTGTCCTCCCTAAGTTCCTACACGTGCTCCAATACTGAGTTTTCTTGGTGAGTAGCGCATTACAATTTTTGTTTTTTTGTTTAATAAATAAGGTTCAATGGGAAATTCACGGGCAGAGTCTGTAGTACAGGTTCAGAAGGGGGTTCGCGTTGGTAGGTGGAACCAGGAGTCGGGATCCGCGGTGCAATGGTAAGTTTAGAGTACAGGGAGGAGCAGGCAATTGGGGTTGTCTGATGATCCAAGGTCAGGACAGGTGGGAAACAGTAGAGTAGTCGATCAAGCCAAGTTCTGGGCAGGGAGCAGCAGAGTAAGAGGACAAGCCGGAATCGGTACCAAGTCTTTTCAACAGCCAGCAGCAAGTCAAGGAGCTTCCAGGCAGCAGTGAAACAGAGAACCTGCCTCCAGGGTAGCAAGCTTGTTGTGAAGCACTGGAGGACAGGAGCCTTTTTATAGGTTGCCGGAAGTCAGGTGGTGTAGTCAGCATAGCTGTCTACCGAGGGCCTTTATAGACTGACGCAGTCCCTGCGTGCGGGTTCTTACAATTTTAATAATGACCATAGAAAATAGTCAGAACACCGAGATTTCGGTCCACAAGTTGGACCTTCATTAAACTGATGTTCTGGCTATTTTCTATGGTCATTATTAAAATTACTTTTTAGAGTGCCCCGCCTACTTGCAGTTTCTACTTCCTATATTTAAAACAAGGACTAAGCGCCTTCCCAAAAAAGAAGTCTGCACACAGTTAAAGCAAATAAATCTTTATTAAAAGATGATGAAGGGATGTTTATCTGAAACATTGAGGACCTCCGATGTGTTCACCCTTTACTTTTTATATTATGCTTTCTTTTTTGTGTACTTGGCCTTTTGGGCTGTTTTTTGGGGCCAAAAATCTGCATTTAGGTCAATGGGGATTTTCAGCTAAAACAGCCCCTTTGGTGTATAAAGAATTACCTCTTTTTTTTTTTTTTTTTTTTTTTTTTTTTTTAAAGGTACTTGACATCGAAAAGAATCCTGGATGTCCAAGCTCCAATATTAAATTTGTGTGTGGACAGTGCTGGGGAAATGGTCAAGTCATTGTGCCAGACAAAAACAGAAAATATTGTAGTGCAAAAGCACGCCACCCGTAAGTAAATAATAAATAAGTTACCACGTGCCCGTAATGTACCTGATTGCAAAAACATTAAAGGAGCATATCCAAATAAGGCTGAGGTAATATGTATGGTAGCTTCCTTACACCCCTGCTTCTTGCTCTGTTATCATTTTCCCAGTGATGTGACTACTTCCTTCTTCTTAGATGGACCAAAGAGCGACGGGTAGTCTTGTGGATGTCTAATGAGCGCAAAAAGTGGATATCCATCCGACCCCTTCCAACGAAGAAACCAGTTCCCCTCCAGTTTGATGTACTTACGTTCTTCCTGTTGATGACTGCGTTCTGTTTTTGTAACTATTTAAAACTAGTTTACAGAACTAGGAGGGGGCGGAGGGTACAGATCAAAAAGGGGTGAAGAGCGTTGGGAGTAGTGGTTTCCAAAGAGGGGGGTGTAAATGTAAATATGCTTAACATATATTTTTTTCATAGCTGTGCAATCATATAGTAAATGGCAAAAAATGTCAGTATATCGGAAACTGCACGTTTGCTCACAGCTCAGAGGAGAAGGAGATGTGGACTTATATGAGAGAAAATAGCAGTAAGTAGATATGACGCTTTTCATTAATTCTTTGAACGTTGATGTTTTGTAGTTGACTTGTGCAAGCTCCCATGAGTAATAGTCATGGAAGGTTAATTATGTAAATGATAATTACACATGTACAGGGGCCATGGGACTATTAGCTGCAGCCATTGAGTTTTGGCCCTGAGGTAGATATTTAGGGTTATTTGGGTAACGGGTTAAGGTGTTTAGGGTAAGAGGTTTAGGTTTTTAGGGTAAGGGGTTAGGGTTTTTAGGGTAAGGGGTTAATGTGTTTGGGGTAAGAGCTTAGGGGATACATTACCTGCTGCGGCGAATTGTCCTGATGGCCAAGTGTCCCAGCAGTCAAACAACCGTGTCTAATTGTCCTACACCCCCATGTGGTACCTAGATTAAATAATCATGCTTAGGACCTCAGTCACACAACTGTATTCACTGGTCTAGCATGTTATATTGCTTGCTACCTACTGTGCCATTCACCATGGCCCATTATTGCACGGTTTTGTCACTGGTATATTTACTGTGGTTTTGTTTCAGTATATTCCGAAGTATTAAAATGGCCAATAAAGAGAACATTGATAACCAACGCGTTTCACTAGAATTGTTAATGAAAATGCATAGGGGTCTGTTTATCAAATAATCACATGTGCTAAACTGGAGCAAAATTTTGAATGAATTTGAACGCAAAACAGCACCAGATTTTCCAAAAGTCAAATAATTCAAAGCAATGGGATATTATTTTTTGTGATGCATGTTTTTTTGTACACACGATTTGCCCCACTTTTGCATCTGGAAAACGTTGATAAGTAAACGTAATGACATGATAAGCCTGATAGATCAAATGTATTCCCACGTGTATTGTGCATATACTTATTAGATTTTTCTTACGCATGCACTAAATGTAAGACACAGATTTTTCGTTGGCCGGAGCGTTTTACACCACCTCGGACCTTGCAGGGTTTTCTGTTAGGAGAAAGTTGACCGGCCCACTCTAGAGAGGAATGAATAAACCCGATTTATAAACGGTCACTCCTGTTTGTGCTTCTTATCAGTTCAGGATATGGAGCATTTGTATGAGATATGGCTGAAAAACCAGAAGGTCGAAAAAGGTGAAACGGCATCAGTCCAGGCCAATAAGCAGATTCATCTGCCCACCGACTATGCTGAAACTACAGTAAGTAATGCACACGCTGAGCTTGGCAGGCAGGAATGTCCAGCATGGTGTATATACAGAAAGAACGGTTATACTGTACATGCAGGGACGTTGGTACCCTGATGGAATGGGAGCATAAGTACATCTAATACTTGCCATGTATACGTCCATATCCACCACTAAATGTGTCCAAACAATGCATCCTGCTGAAAGAAATAAGACCTTAAAGCCGCAATCCTCTCCATTTTGTATATTGCTTTTTAAATTTATTTTTATTTTTTTACAAACTTTGAGTCAGTGGGTCCTCTGGGGCTCAGCCGTGTTATTTTGAGCTCTTAGGACTGCTCGGTTTCCGAGATACTTACCGGTTTAGTTGCCTTCCTGGACACACTGTCCCACAGCTCCTGGAATTCACTTCTTCTCAATATCCAACAAGCTCTTTCTCCCTCTCTCCCTCTCTCCCTCTCTCCCTCTCTCCCTCTCTCCCCCTCTCTCCCTCTCTCCCTCTCTCTCCCTCTCTCCCTCTCCTTTAAAGAAACATTTGAGTAGTTCCAAAGCACTCGTCCCTTGGCTTTTACTATACATCTCCTATGCACTTGCCATGACCCTTGTATGCAGACCTACTGGTTTTGTAAGTCCTCCCTACTTAGCACTTGGCCTGCACGCTCTTCGGGGCAGGGACTCCTTATACTAATGTTTGCTTTCATGTCTGTGGCGCTTACTCCCGCTAAGTCTGCTATTATTTTGTTGTGTGTATTACTGCTGTGAAGCGCTCCGTACGTGGGAGGCGCTATACAAACCAAAGAAGAAGAAAGAGTTAGGTGCGCTCACTGGATTTATGTGCAGAGAGATCACCCCCCTCCTCCCCCCGCTGGGGAGACCTATACTGCAGGACATATCCTCCTAAAACAAGGAGCCGGTGCTGCGGAGGTCTTCATAAAAAAAAAAACCCCAGACGTTTTGGTCAAACACACTGACCTTTGGTCAGATAAAGCGGTGTGCATACAATGCTCCTTATAGCTGTGGCTAAAGTGAACTGTTTGACATGATACAGGTGAAAGGGGCGTGACTAATCACCGCCCATAAAAGTGACCACATCAAGTTTCGTGGTTGTATCTAAGACCACAGCATAAACACCGTGATAAAGTTAACCCTGTTAAATATACTTGATTGCAAGCTGCGTCAATCATGAACACGACCATCCCCATAAGAATAGTGTGCAAAACTGGTGCAGCGGTGACCTAAAGACGAACAGCTTAACAAACTGCCTAACAAAGTTAAATATCTAAATCATTATTATACCCATTATATGAAAAAACATACCATATATGAACAAACGTTGCAGAGGCCCCGCGCTCTTCCCCCGGGCATTTAAATTAAATGCCGGGGGATCGTGTGAGGCCCCTGCAACAAGAAAACTTACCGGGATTCAGATGTTGTGACACGTCTCCATGACAACGCGGCGTCATTTGACGTGACATCACAGGCTGCAGGTAGGAGGGGGGCGCGAATCCGGAGCAGGCCAGACGGGGGCGCAGCAGGAAAAGTTTACGCTCCCCTGCATTAAATCATACACTCGTAGCATTCAATAGCACCAATTATCACAAAAAACAATGCAATTCCAAGTCTTCATTTAACCCCAATTCTTCATTTAAGGTGTGTATGTCTTTATATAGCGCCATTAATGTACATAGCGCTTCACAGTCGTAATACACGTGACAATCATCTAAATAACAAATAATACAAATGACAGGTCATGGGAATAAGTGCTTCAGACATAAAAGTAACATTTCGGAAGAGGAGTCCCTGCTCCGAGGAGCTTACAGTCTAATTGGTAGGTAGGAGGAACGTACATAGACAGTAGGAGGACATTCTGGTGAGGTGTATATAGGGTTAACTTTATCACTGTGTTTATTGGTGTGATCTTAGATACACCCACAAAACTTGATGATGTCACTTTTTTGGGTGGTGATTAGTCACGCCCCTTTCACCTGTACCATGTAAAACAGTAAAAAATAAATAAAAAATGGCATCCAGCTAGCATGATACCTTTCTAAATCGGTGCTTGTCTCTGATAGGAATTGGACCTGCAGGGCTGAGGTAGGGGTATAAGATCACCGACCAGAGTCAGGGGACAGAGTCCTGTTGGAGTAGTCGTGCTCCAGGCAGAGGTCAAGGCAGGCGGCGTAGGTGCAAGTCCGGTTACAGGCTGGGGTCAAGGCAGGCAGCACAGGAGCGGTGGTCGGGGTCACAGGCTGGCTTCAGGAACTCAAGGGGGCCAGACACATGGGATAGCATGCCATGCTCAAGCGGGGGCTGGGAGTCGCTGACTGCTATTTAAGCCCTGGAACAGGTGCATCCAATTACCAAGTCTTGGAAGAAATTTGCCAGTAACCAAGACAGCCACAACAGCCCAGTAAGGGCAAGTTCCAGCAAAACCCTGAATTGGAACCCTTACACTTTCAAAGAAAAGACGTGGTGTTCTGCCATGCATGAAGTGCGAACCGTAACAACTGCTTATTCTTCAGGTTGATTTCCATTGCTGGCTCTGCGGCAAAAACTGCAACAGTGAGCGACAGTGGAAGATGCACATCTCATCAGAAAAGCACAAAGAGAAAGTATTCGAGACTGAAGATGATCAAAACATCTGGCAACATCGCTTTCCTGGGAGGGAGTTCAGCTTATGTGAAAGGTAGGAAGAGGCCCTATTTTCTTCTATACAGGAATAGGCCAATTTTCTGGTTTGGGAGAAAAGGAAAGGCCCATTCTTCAGAAAAAAAATATATTGTACTGCAGGGGTGAATAAAACACAAAAGCGCACCGAGGGTCAAGATTTAATTAAAACATGTTAGTAGTAGTAACAATAAAAACTTACATATAAGGGTAAGTACATCCAGTATTAAGGTGCAGAGGAAACAGTCCTGGTGGTGTCCTGGGCATAAAGAGATGGTGCAAAGGCTTACAAGGTAGACCCACGTGCTGGGGCTGCCTGGCTCAGCACCATATAGTTCTTACTTCCGGGTTGCAGCTTCTCGCAGGACCCGTGAATAGTAGCCCGCCTCAAATGCCGGTTTCCCAGAGAAACTCACTCCGGCGTGCCGAAGGGTCTCTGGTTGTTGATGGGACAGCTGGGGGTAGGTACACCTGTGGGCTGACTTCTAGCTGCACCGTAGGGCTTTCGCAACGCGTTTCACACAGTGTTGTGCTTCATCAGGCAATATTTTGGACACCTACGTGGGGGCCTTTTAAACAGTAATACTGGGTTCCCAATAGGGTAGAGAATTAGCCAATAGGAGTACATGCATAATAAATGCAATGCACTAACGAGGCTTAAAAGGTATTGTGAATGCAAACGGTATGCATTGAACCTTATATTAATAAAAACAAATAAATTTCATCAGCAATATATTAATAATTAAATAAAAGACACTGCAAAAAGCCACCCATGTAGGTAATAACCCATAATTGATCATGTAAAGGTATTACAGGATCACACTTGAATCACAAAGATACATGCAATAAATACATAAAAACACATTGTAAATGGGGGATAGAAAGGAAGGGAAAGAGGTGAAGGGTTTAAATAGATAGAGTGAAACAGATAAATGAGAGGAGAGAAATGGTGCTGAGCCAGGCAGCCCCAGCACGTGGGTCTACCTTGTAAGCCTCTGCACCATCTCTTTATGCCCAGGACACCACCAGGACTGTTTCCTCTGCACCTTAATACTGGATGTACTTACCCTTATATGTAAGTTTTTATTGTTACTACTACTAACATGTTTTAATTAAATCTTGACCCTCGGTGCGCTTTTGTGTTTTATTCCCTGCTGTTGCCCGCGTTTGGAGCCATCCTGCGACGGGACCTGTGGAGGAGGGGTGCCTTCACATCACATCAGCTGCAAGAGGGAAGAGTTGATCCACTACGAGATCCTGTTAGGAAGCAAGAGCGCGGTTTGACTTTCTTATCTATGTACTGCAGGGGTGCTCAACTCGTGTCTTAAAGCCCTCCCACAATAGGTCAGGTTTTCAGGATATCTTTGCTTCTGCACAGGCTCAATCGGTCCCTACTTCAGTACAGGTGGCTCAATCGGTCCCTACTTCAGCACAGGTGGCTCAATTAGAGGCTCAGTCTTTGACTGAGTCCCCTGCGCTGAATCTGGGATATCCTGAAAACCTGACCTGTTAAGGGGGGCGGTTTGAGGACTGGTGTTGAGCACCCCTGTTGTACGGTATAATGGCTCGGTAGATTTTTGGGGGGGGTCAACGAAATGTCTCATGAAGATGAGACGCCTGTGCCTCCCGAGGAGTGATGTTTTGCTATTTTCATAAAGTACAGTATAACTGATCTCCTGAAGGGCAACATTATCTTTTTGGGTTGAAGGAGTGAGCTCGGGGTGAAGCCGGTTCGAATCCCGGCGTCGCTGCTTGTGACCATGGCAGCCTCAGGCAGCAAAATGTCTTTAAGGCAGGGAGACATGGTGCCTGCAGCATTCTTTATACAGCACTGCGTACACGGCGGGCGGTTTATACCAGGAAATATGATTGCTATTACACTGAACATAGACTTTTATTGCTGCTTAAAAAATGTTTGTTTTTTTCTCCCCCCACTTTTCCCATGTAATTAGTTTCCTATCCGGTACATGCTCCGAAGGAGACAAGTGTCCACTAGCCCACGGAAATGCCGAACTGCAAGAGTGGGAGGAGAGAAGACAGGTTTTATGCTTGAAACTGGGCAAAGCGCGCAAAGATCAGCTTGTGGCCCCCGACGATAGCGACTTTGGAAAATATAGTTTTTTGATTAACGACCTAAACTAAAGAACGGAAAAACACAGCCGGAATAGAAGTACCTGGTGGTTGAAAATACAACAGTATAAAAAAAAAAAGCACCCAACAATGTCAGGAGAGAGTGTTCGGCTCCTCTTGATGTTCAATAAAGCAGAATAAAGCAGGTGTTGGAGGGCTTACTCCCCTGCTGGTATTACCTGCAATGTATCGCACTGCAGGGGATTGCTGTCCTGCTTGGCAGTAAAGGAATTAGGAAAGGTTTGTAGTGGAACACAATATGTTGAGGTGCCTTATATCACCACCTTAGCAAGAGCTATTGGAGGTGACACAAAATGGAAATACTCCCACGTGCCACCTTTATTTTTTTATTATAATTTGAGTAACGTTTCATGTTTTTTTCAGATTGTGGTCCAAAAACCTCAATCTGTCCAGCAAATACCAGGATTACAATGCATTTGTGGAGGTCCAACCTGATGTAGCTGAAGGGAAAATGTCCATTAGTTAGCAGATCTTCGATAATACACAACTTCGGCCGTATTAAAGGATGCCGCACCCACGTTATCCAAAGTATTACAATCGCCTGAAAGCTTTGGCCAGCTTGTGATTGGGGAATGAAGAGGGAATGGAAAGCGAAGTTGGATGGGGAGCTTAATCTACCTTAATTTACCACGTGATTTTTCTGTGTCGGATATATTTTACCTTTTAAAGACAAGGAAAGATAAATGTAACATATAATAATGCTTTTGGGGTGAGAGTAACATTATTTTGATCTGATTAAAAAAGAAAATAAGACTACCAATTCCTTAAACAGCAGTATTGGATGCTAACACAGCTCTTGCTCGGCCTGGTAGCTTTGCACCGTTTCTGTTTGCTGCATTTCTGTGTGTTTGTTAAGCTTTTTCCCCACCGTGGCCTCGCATTACCTGCTTCAACTTCCTGCCGGACACAACCAGCCTCATTACTGGGTACAAATAGATACAAAATGCGTCAACGGTTCATGTGACCAAATGATGAGGAATGAGAATTCGGTACGTTTCAAGGACATTTTCGATCATCAAAAAGGTGACACTGTGTGTGCTCATTTGCATGTCATTTCCCAGAATCCCTGGCTGCAGTGGAAGCGCTGTATGCTAAGAGATAATGGGGAAAGGCAGGGTTGCAGCCCTGTCTGAGACGTGAATGTGCTCACATGTGGCATTTGTAAGGACATTTTCCAAACACAGAGATGTCCACTCTCCCTCATTTCAAGTGCGTTTCACTGATTTTTTATTTTTTATATAGATTAAGTGGTCCCAAAGACTTCAATAGAGTCCCACTGATTAAAAAAAATCAGTACTGTTCTTTATAAATGCCTTTTTGGTCCAGAACCCCCAAACCATGTTTCAGTCCATGCTGGTTGACATCTTTTGTAAATAGGACACAGACTATAGAAGATAATATAAAAGGAGTGACTGTAGGAAGTGTCCTAAATGACTAAATGAAGTACAATAACAAAAATACAATAAATAAAGGCCTGCTTCCGTTATCCAGTAATGCTGCTTTAAAATGGTTGATTTAGAGCACATATTTTTTTTTTTTATATAAAGAGATAAAGTGTATTATGTGTATTGCCAAATCGGAAAGGAAAGAATCTTGTTTCTAGGTAGAAGGAAATCAGCGGTGTGTTGAAGCACCAATCTCACCAGTATTGGACATTTTTATCTTCTTTCTTTTACGGCATTGGAATTGCGGGCCTTCCTGCGCTAACCCGCGCCGTTTGAATCCCCTGGTGTGCGAGATACTTAATGGTGTAGTTACTGCTGCTGCCTGAGGGAATTTTAAATGGCCATCCCATAGGAAGCCAAAAACCATGACGTTGCGGGTTCCTGTAGGCCCGCTGGATCGACGAGATTTGGCAGCCATTTTGTTTCCCCTTGAGAGAGTTGAAACACCAGTAACTACACAGATAAGTATCAGGAATCGTGGGTGGGGGTCCCAAGAGCCAGTAAAATAGCACAGTTTAGCTCCAGGTACCCGCCCAACTTCCAATGTTGCCAAAAAAAAAGTAAATATAATTAAAAAATGATTAGGCGGGACTGCTATTTTACATGTTATATTTTGCTGTGTGTTTTTACATATGTTTCTCAGCATGTGCTGAGTAAAAAGAGTCATTTTTTTTTTAACGATAATCTCTTTTCTTTTTAACTTAATCATTTGAAAATATCTCGCGTGTATCACTTTTGTGCATTGTCTTGACCAAATCTGCCTGTAATAAAAATGCTTTCATGTATACACATCGGCCAGTGCATTTATTTCCCTAACATTTAGGACGTCATTGTTTGGCTATCTAGCCCTTTTGACTAAATAATAAAACATCTTAAAGGCTGATGCCACAAAAAGATCCCATTAAAGCTAACTGTGATAGCAGTTGTATTTACATTTAAAATGAACAAAATGTGCTTAATATTTGGAATATTATGTGGTTTATTTTGTGTTTGGGATTACTTGGAGTTGCAAAGGATTATATGCTCCCCAAAAACATGTTTTTTCTCCCTAGGATTGAATCGGAGTCTCCGGAGCTGAATCTCATTTATTTCAACTTTGGGGACCCCCTGCTACCCGAGATAGGGGGTGCCAGTAGCAGCTCTGTGGGTTTATGCTAGCCAATAGGAAGCCCCAAGGTATGACATAACGGCTTTCCATTGGCCTGCGTGATGCAGGACATTAAAGCCGTTATTTCGAAAGCCCCACATAGCCCCCACCAGGAGCTGCTACTGGCACCCCCTATGGAGGCAAGGCCGTGATTATACCAGAAATCGCGCACGACGCCGCGGAGCTTCAAAACAATAAAATGCAATGAGAGCGCACATAGCAATCGTGACAGTAGCGCCGCGACGTGCTGCAAAGCTTCTGTCTCATGAAGATATTTGAGATTTCGTTTTTCACAGGTGACGGCTGCGTCACGTGATTTGCACGGCCAATCACAGTGCATCTTAAACCAATGAGAGACGATGACGTCACACGATCGCTCTGCAGTTTCTGCTATGATTGAGGCCTAAGGCTGCGGTCATGGTGAGCGCTGGAGGGGGTGCAAGCGTTCACTCGGCTTCTCCCCGGCTCCTGCCGCAGGAAAGATTTGTATCCTGCATGCAGAGGAGAAAGGGAGGCGTGTCAGGGGGCGTGGCCGTGATATCACGGAGCTGGTTCCGAACTGCTCATGTGACCCGGCCGCCGCACGTGAAAACAGATTTTTCTGTGCCCTCCTGCATCGTGAGTGCCGGCGCTTCTGCTCACGTACTCTATAGACTGCCTCATGGAGGCACATCTGTGATCGCGCCGCGCGCCCTCCTGTGCGCTGTCATGATCACCATGGCCGCAGCTTAAGTGTCACAGGAGACCAGGACACTTAACACAAGGATCGTACACACCAGAGGGAGCAAGAAGTTATGTAAAACAAGTTTATTTTGAGGTAGACGGGCACAACACTAAACACTGTTGGGTACAAACACCCAACACAGGGAATATGGGGGAATCCTAACTTAATTAGGTGCCAGGCGCCGGTTCCCAGGCTTAGCTGGGCAGCTTCCACTCTCCGTCTGTTTTGGGTATCGCAATAGTCCTGGGATGCTGTTTGCAAGATGGCAATTACACGCACACACACTCTCTCACTCTCTTTAAGGGAGCTGCCGGCGCTGAGATTTGACCTGATCCCTCTCCCTCCTGTCAGCCGGAAGTTGACGCGACTTTGGCTGCCAGCAGGAGCAGACAGAGGAAGGATAGCAGTGACCGGGTGGCTGCTGCTGAGCTCGGAAGCCGCTAGGTTCCTGCTACGTGGGGTGCCGCCGGGGCTGGGAGAGTTGCCTGAGCTATCCCCCCCTTGGCGGCCGTGGAACCGCTGAGAGGCAGGCCTGAGTCAGCGCCCCTCCCCACTCCTAACATTGTCTGAAGCACCCACACCCTAGATCGGGGTGCCCAAACTTCCTGCGCTGCGCCCCCCCCGGCCTGCTCCTCTCATGATCGCACCCCCCCATTAACTTCAATGGAGCGTCAAAAGCCGCTGGGGGGGGGGGGGGGGTCACGTAACTCACTGCGTTATTTGATGTCACGTCTCCATGGTAACGGGTGTCATTTGACACTGCATTGCCATGGAGACGCGTGGACAGTATTACTACTGTGAAGCGATATGTACATTAATGGCGCTATATAAATAAAGACATACAATACAAGAACCAGTAAGTAAATTAGAGAGGCCTCGCACTCTTAGTGCGAGGCCTCTGTACCAGTGTGCACCACCCCTCCTCCCCTCCCCCCCCCCCCCCCCATAAAGTCTCACGCCCCCCAGTTCGGGCCCTGCTATCTAGGGCAGCAGTGCACAATCTGTGTGTGCTGGCTCAGTGACATACCAGACCAGCAAAAACCTATGCATCTAACCCGGGACATTCCTAACCCAAATCACACTATACACAGGTATTATACGGGGGTAACCCCGGAGTCTCCTTCAAGACTGGTAGGGGCAATGGCCGGGATTAACCTTAATTACAGTAGCCTCATTGCCCCAACTATGACAGTAAGTATCTTGGGGCGCAGGGGGTCTCCGGAGCTGGAGAGCCCCCTGCTGCAAACCTATAATGAGACATGAGACCACCTGGCCTATGTCCTGTATCACAAGAGACAAGGAGGGGGAGGCAGCCATAGCCTATAGTTCTACGCCACTTTCAGAGGATGAGAACATGCAGACGGTGCCTTGGCTGCGGGATGCACTGTGCACAGGCCCCGCCCCCTCGCCTGGTTGTACCACGCCCCCTCGCGTGGTTGGACCACGCCCCCTACGCTTGGCTAGTTCCCGCCCCCTCGCCTGGTTGGGCCCCGCCCCCTCGCCTTAGGCCCCGCCCCTTGCCTGGGTAGGCCGCGGCCGCCGCTGCTGGATGCGGAAGTGGCCGCGGGGGGAGACGTGGCGGTGCCGGGTTTGTGTGAGTGTAACGCCCGGGATGATGAGGGGGGGCTCGGGCCGCCCCCTCGCCTCTGGAAGCCGCCCGCTATGAGCTGCTGGCGGCATGCAGTGGCCGGGCCGGCTGCACGGTGAGAGGCTGCTCCGCCTGATGGCCCGCAGGCCCGAGCTGCTGTGTGGGGCCATCGCACTGAGCTGCGCCTTCATCGTGGCTCTCAGGTTCACCTGCAGGTAACACGTCCTCCTACCGGGACATTACTCCACCAGTACACAGACAGACAGACATATATACACATACATATATACACATACATATATATATACACACATACATATATACACATACATTGTATTGTATGTCTTTATATAGCGCCATTAATGTACGTAGCGCTTCACAGCAGTAATACATGTTGTAATCAAATAAATAACAGATAATATAAATAACAGATCATGGGAGTAAGTGCTTCAGACATAAAAGTAACATTAAGGAAGAGGAGTCCCTGCTCCGAGGAGCTTACAATCTAATTGGTAGGTAGGGAGAACGTACAGAGACAGTTGGAGGGAGTTCTGGTAAGTGCATCTGCAGGGGGCCAAGCTTTATGTATCACGTGTCTAGTATTATCCACAGTGCTATTCAAATGCTTCTTTAAGCAAGTGGGTCTTAAAGGTGGATAGAGAGGGTGCTAGTCGGGTACTGAGGGGAAGGGCATTCCAGAGGTGTGGGGCAGTCAGTGAAAAAGGTTTAAGGCGGGAGAGGGCTTTAGATACAAAGGGGGTAGAAAGAAGACATCCTTGAGAAGAACGCAAGAGTCTGGATGGTGCATAACGAGAAATTAGGGCTGAGATGTAAGGAGGGGCAGAAGAGTGTAACGCTTTAAAAGTGAGGAGAAGAATGGAGTGTGAGATGCGGGATTTGATCGGAAGCCAGGAGAGGGATTTCATGAGGGGAGATGCTGAGACAGATCTAGGAAAGAGTAGAGTGATTCTGGCAGCAGCGTTTAGGATAGATTGTAGGGGAGACAGGTAAGAGGCAGGACAGCAGACATACACGCGCGCGCGCACACACTACTGCGCACACATACCTTTTAATGACATTACTCCACCTGTACACAGACATACACACACACCGAGACATGCATACACATACATACACGCATACACACACCGACACATACATGCACACACCGATGCACACATACCTTTAATGACATTACTCCGCCTGTACACACACCGAGGCATACACCTTCACACACCGAGGCATACACCTTCACACACCGAGGCATACACCTTCACACACCGAGGCATACACCTTCACACACCGAGGCATACACCTTCACACACCGAGGCATACACCTTCACACACCGAGGCATACATTCAGTAATTACATTACTATACAGACACACAGACACACACAGCGGATACACACAGACACACACCTTTAATGACATTACTCCGCCTGTACAGAGACACAGACACACACAGGAGATACACACAGACACACACCTTTAATGACATTACTCCGCCTGTACAGAGACACAGACACACACAGGAGATACACACAGACACACACCTTTAATGACGTTACAAAGCCGGTACTACCTGTCATTCAGACACATGTATATACACACACCTTTAATGACATTACAAAGCTAGTTCCGGTCATTGAGAGAGATTATATATATATATATATATATATATATATATATATATATATATATATATATATATATATATATATAGAGAGAGAGAGAAAAAAAGAGGGGACCCCGCATCCACAGGATAAATAAATGCAACTAAATACCGACACTAGGTTAAATCAATATACAATGATATGTCGGTGGTGCTATAAGGGCAGATAAATAGGGTAAGAGAGAGAAAAAGGCCCTAAACGAAAAGCACTCTAGTATGCCTTGTAGTACAAATCACATAATTTTATTAGATAATTGTCACAGAACAATGGTTTAAAACAAAGCACAGAAAGTTACAAATAGGGCATGGATCCCCTGTACGTTACAAAACTTGACAAATCCTCCAAAGGTATGTCCTCATGGGAACAGAACCAAACGTCAAAATTGACAATGATAATACTGTGAGGTACCTGACAAGGTTGGTGCAATAAAACAGGCAACAGGCCTAATAACCGTGGCTATGGCTACGTGATCAAAAGCAAAATCACAGCACACTACAATCCCCTTCAATCTAAAGCAGGGGGGCGCAAACTTTTTTCCCTGCGCGCCCCTGACGGCTGTCCCCTCACTCCCGCGCCCCCCCCCAACCCCAACTTACCCGCGCTCCGGCGTAATGACGTCACGTTGCCATAACAACGTGACGTCACATGACCTCGCAGCGTCATTTTGACGCCGCGTTGCCATGGCGCCGCAGGGAGGAAGCCGCCGGAGCCACGGTAAGTTAGGTTTACAGAGGCCCTGCAGCTCCCCCGGCACTTAATTTAAGTGCCTTCGGGAAGCGCGCGGGGCCTCTGTAAACCCCGCGTTCCCCGTCGGCAGTGTCGCGCCCCCCCTGGGGGTCGCGCCCCACAGTTTGCGCACCGCTGATCTAGGGTATGTCTAAAGTGACACAAAATAGCATGCAGGTGACAACAAAGATACACAATGTGAAGCCTAGAAAGCACACTTAGGCCTGCATCAACAGAGAGTAATACGTCACCTATAGTCAGGTACACAATCGAAAGATGGAAGGAGGAGACAAGGAGCAGAGCTCAAAGCATAATAACGTGCCCCAAGGAGGGGACAAACCAGGTGATCCTGCCTACTAGACCTGCTCCTATGCGTTTCGGCCAAGAGCCTTCTACTGGGAGTGGCACCAACCTTGTCAGATACCTCACAGTATTATCATTGTCAATTTTGACGTTTGGTTCTGTTCCCATGAGGACATACCTTTGGAGGATCCAGAAGGGTGATCCGCGAAGCCTCCGCCTCTACGTTGGATGGATCCCGCGTGGAGTGATCCACCTTTACAATGTCTCTAGTTTCAGGGGGTGATCTAGTCCCAGATCACTGACTCGCCAGTTGCCAGTTTGTGTCCTGGCTGTGTCCCTCACTCTCTCTGGTACTACAGGGCCACACACTGAGGGGAGTCGGGGCTTAGCTGGGGCCTAACGGGGTTTGTAGCCTATTGTAGTTCCCATTGCGGAGCCTTCTTAACATGGCTCCTGCCACTGTGCATGCGCAAGCCTCTATACACCCTGGCTACTCTACTCTGCGCATGCGCAGCTTTAAAGATGGTGCTCCCTGCCCCCACCTGTCTGGCTAGCCGCCGGGTTTTCCGCTGACTCCGACGGCACCCGCGCCAACCACCGCAGTGGAGGCAAGGAGGGGGGTCCAGGGGGAACACTGCTACATATAGTCACATGACCTCGCAGCGTTATTTGACGCCGCATTGCCATGGCGACGCGTGTGAGAAGCCGCCGGAGCCGAGGTAATTTAGGTTTACAGAGGCCCTGCAGCTCCCCCGACACTTAATTTAAGCACCTTCGGGAAGCGTGCGGGGCCTCTGTAAACCCTGCGCCCCCCGCGCTTAGTCTCGTGCCCCACAGTTTGTGCATCGTTGTGCTAGGTGATAATGGTGAAAGGCAGGGTTGCAGACCTGTCTAAGACGTGAATGTGCTCACAAGTGATATTCTTTGTTGGCTATCTGCTAACTGGAGGTTTTTTGTCACTTTTTTTCACCCACCATAACTTAAAATGTGTATGGTAAACGCACCCAGCCTTGAAAATTGCAAAGCAAGTACAACCAACCTCACACTGATGAGCCCACAAGATTGAAACAGCAGTCTGTGAGTGGTTTGACTGGCTTTGCATCTAATCCCATGCTGTGCTTAAAAGCTGTGTGAACAGCAGAGCATTTACTTATAAGGGTCCCTTATAAAAATGGATTTTCAGGCAAAAGGTGACACGTGTGCTCATTTGCATGTCATTTCTCAGAATCCCTTGCTGCAGTGGAAGCCTTGTATGCTAGGTGATAATAGTGAAAGGCAGGGCTGCAGACCTGTCTAAGACATGTGACTGTGCTCACAAGTGATATACAGTATATATAATCTCTATCTCTTTTTAATTGTTACCCAGTCAGTCACCTTCCAACAGCATCTGCCACTCTGTCTATACACCCCACACCCATCATTAGCACTGTCTATATACCCCACACCCATCATTGGCCCTGTCTATACACCCACACCCATCATTAGCACCTTCCATTGGTATATAGATACAGCTGTCATTACACAGGTAGTGAGTGAGCTGTGTAATGACAGCAGTCCTCATTAATATTGTATGACTATTTGTGTATATATAATTTAATAGGTAGTTACATTCCAGCAGCACCTCCCATTATATAGACCTTTAATGACATTACATGACACAGCTGGCTATACACCCGACATTACACAGCCAGTTAGATACGTTTACAGAAGCACCATTAATATGTAAACACATGAACATCTTAAATGTTTTTCATCATACACTTCTTACAGCAATTCCCATAAATATATGAATTATAACATTGAACCAAGGGCATTAATGTCTCACTGTATCCTGCATTTATAAGCAATGTGTCTCGTACAGAAACTCCGCTTAATCATGGGAACCGGCATCCTAGACAGGGAGGGAGAAACAGATTGTTTAACTGCAGCACTGACCCCGGAGACCAGGCATTTACCCCTTTATACCAGGATACTTTCACTGAGCAAAACGAGTTAATAAAATTGTATACTTATTCACAGGAAAAGGCAAACACACAATGTTACACAATTTACAGTAAAAGACACACTTACTTGGGAATTTGGGGTTGGAAAAAAAACTATACTTTCCTAGGTGTAGGCCAGGGGTTTATCACCAAAGCTTACCCTAGAAGTCTTGCGACTGCAACAACCATGCAGTCGCAAACGCCACAGCTCTCTCCCTCTCTCCCTCTCTCCCTCTCTTCCCTCTCTTCCCTCTCTCCCTCTCTGCCCCCCACGGTGATAGGCCCCGGCCTGTCTGGTAGTCAAATGGACATGCACATTGCGTCCATTGATCTGAGGATGTGGATAATTGAATCCCACCCTCCTGTCCAAATGGTTGTCACACCTTGGACATCCCCTGGGCTTTTATCCCCAGATGTCCTGCCAGATCTCCTGGCACCACTTGGTAGCCCAGTGGCCCGTCAGCGCATTAGTTCTGAGAGTCCCAGCTCATTTCTGTGCACAAGCATATGTTTTAAAACACACCGTTTAATAAAATATACCTTACACTTTTATGCTGCTAAAATGTCTGTCTTCCTGGTGTTGAGGGTTAGAATGAGAACTTGTACTTGTTATTCCCGCTAGCCATAAGCCTCACACTCTGCAAACCTGACTTTAGACTTTAACAAAACCTCACAGTCTTATATATAACTGGAGCAACCCCTGAACCCGTATACTGGGTTCAGGGGGACCTGGGCATTAGCTGGACATCTCCATTAATCTAGGGATCCCTTGACGGTTTCAGGGACTCCTCACATCAGCTCACAGAAAGGCCTCTTTTACCTTTCTGGGTTGTGCTGAAGCAGGGAACTTAGAGGTGAGTCGCGCCTTACAGCTTCTTGGTGCCCTGGGCATTAAATGAGTATCCCCTTTAACCTAACAACCTATTGACTGTGTCAGGGATACCTCACATCCCTATGCCGTTTTTACCTTTCTGGTCTGTGCTGAAGCAGGGAACTTGGCGTAACTGTTTTCAAGGAAGGATTCTGACCAGACGTCTGTGCCTGTGTCCCCAAACCCCCCCTTGAAACTCCTAGCCTGTGAATCTCCGCTGGTTAGCACTCCTGGAAAGGTAAAACGCACATACATTCCTTATCGTTGCACAATCACAAACGTTTCATGTACAACCAATGGGTCCAAGAGCTGACACTCTAAACCCACAAATATGGTTCAGAGGTAACCAGCCGGGCATAATACCTTTATAGATGGCCTGGTTACCCCTTCACTGTCACAAGCACCTATTAGTAGCTAAAGCAGGCCTGCGCACCATGCGGCCCCCCCCCGGAAGCACTGTGCGGCCCGCGGCGATCTCCGCGCGGTGCGGCGTCTCCGCCTTCTCCCCGGAACATTCTACTGTTTCCCCTTGAGGTCCTGAAAAAAAATGGCCGCGGGGCGTCATTTGCCACGAAAATAAGACGCTATGTGATGTATTCATGTCACGCGGCACCACGGTGCGTTACGCCGTGACGTCACTGCGTCCCGTTGCCACTTTTTTCAGGACCTGCAGGGGAAACCGTAGAATTTTCTGGGGAGAAGACGGGCCCCGCCGCAGGTAAGAGTTGTGAGGGGGGAGGTGGGCGGGGGTCATTTTAATTAAAGTGCGGCCCGAATCTGCTTTCCTTTGAGCCGTTTGGCCCGTGTCACTTTATAAGTTGTGCAGGCCTGGTCTAAAGAAATGCATACCTGCCCACTAGGTGAGCCACCTGTGCTGAAGCTGGGATATCATGAAAACCTGGCCTGTTGGGGGGAGGGAGGGCTTGAGGACTGGCGTTGAGCATTCCTGGATTACACTATATCAAACAAAGTGTAATGTAAGAAAGCGATGGGTCACGGGCCTGGGAAGGTGCGTATGTGACTGAGACACATAAAGATGGTTCTGTCAAAGAATAGAACATTGCAGCAGGAGAAGTTGTCAAACCCGCAGGCCTTTCACACACAGCGCTGGGAAGGCGTGTCTGTGTGTCCAATTGCTTAAATAATGTTCATTTAAAGCAGCAATTTCAATTGGGTAAAAATAAGCGTACAGACGAGTGCAGCTTTAAGTAAAGTTTCACTTCAGCGTAAACGTCCGCTGGTGCGACACCAGTGCAACGCCCTCTGACGTGTAACACCAGTGCAACGCCCTCTGACGTGTAACACCAGTGCAACGCTCTCTGACGTGTAACACCAGTGCAACGCCCTCTGACGTGTGACACCAGTGCAACGCCCTCTGACGTGTGACACCAGTGCAACGCCCTCTGACGTGTGACACCAGTGCAACGCCCTCTGACGTGTAACACCAGTGCAACGCCCTCTGACGTGTGACACCAGTGCAACGCCCTCTGACGTGTGACACCAGTGCAACGCCCTCTGACGTGTGACACCAGTGCAACGCCCTCTGACGTGTGACACCAGTGCAACGCCCTCTGACGTGTAACACCAGTGCAACGCCCTCTGACGTGTAACACCAGTGCAACGCCCTCTGACGTGTAACACCAGTGCAACGCCCTCTGACGTGTAACACCAGTGCAACGCCCTCTGACGTGTAACACCCGTAGCTCGACTTCACTTTAAGTGAGTGATCGAAAGGCAACTAACACACGCAGAATACACTAATACGCGCAGAATACACTAATACGCGCAGAATACACTAATATGCGCAGAATACACTAATACACGCAGAATACACTAATACACGCAGAATACACTAATACACGCAGAATACACTAACACACGCAAAATACATTCCTGTGCAGGGGCCGGGGCGCTTTTTTTTTTTTTTTTTTTTAAAGCAAAAAGTGATACTGATTTAAAAAAAATCTCTATCTTGGGGCACAGCTCTTTGAAAAGTATTTTAGCGATATTTGTGCTGTACGAATAGGAAGATGTTTAGTTTTTAAAAAAAGAAAACAATTGTTGATATAAAATAAGAAAGTAGTTGTACTAACCCCCCAGCTAGATTTTTTGCCCACTATTCATACAGCATTGAATTATTTTGGGGACACGCGGCGGTAGCTCTGGCCGGCACGTTGTAATGATACCGCAGAGCTGGGGTTAAGGGCGCCTTTGCAGTAGGCATATACTTTCTTTCCTTTTTTTATAAATGTTATTAATACAGGGTATATACTAAGGCAGGGGTGCGCAAACTGGGGGTGCGACATTGTCTTGGCGCGGCGCTTACTGAGGCCCCACGCTCTTCCCTACAACATTTAAATAAAATCCCGGGGGGAGCGTGCGCGAGGCCTCTGTATGTCTCTTACCTTGTCTCTGGCGACGCGGGTTTAAATGGCAACGCGACGTCACATGATGCTGGGGGAGAGCAGGCAGGGGGGCGCAAACAAAGGTTGCCCACCCCTGTACTAAGGGTCTTACACTTCACAAAATATCGGTTGAAGGAGCGAGTCAATAGGCAGAGGCACTTTCTCTGACAAGGACACTGAGCCTGGTTCAGTTCCCGGTGTCGACTCCTTGTGACCGTATGCAAGTCACTTTATCTCCCTGTGCCTCAGGCACCAAATACATAGATTGTAAGCTCTACGGGTCAGGGATTTGTGCCTGCCAAAATTCTATGTGCAGCGCTATACACCGCCAGTGCTATACAAGGGGAAAAAACTATTGTACAAAATATCAGCAGATGATAACATAAGATATAAACCTTGGGGTACACAATAAAACCAGGTTAGTGCTGCTTGAAAGTGGCTTGTGCCTTTAACTTGCCTTTCCCTTTCCCCCCTCAGCCGAGCTAAAGATGTGGTCATGCCAGCGATGCCCCCCGTGCACTTTTTCCCCACCCGGTCGCCGGTCGTGGATCTGTTCCGTGGGCAGCTGGATTATGCAGAGCACATTCGCCAGGACTCTGAGATAACCATGTACTTCCTGTACGCGCCGTGGTGTGGACAATCCATAGCTGCGAGGGCAGAGATCGAGCTCGTGGCTAACAGGCTGGCCGACCAGGTAAACACAAGAGGCCCTCGGTAATACCCGCTGGCCCTAAACACCTGCAAAGGGACAGTGACGTCAACCCATCCAACCTCCCTGAAGATGACAGGGCTGGGGGGTGCAGATGTTTTGGGGGATGCAGATGTTTTGGGGGATGCAGATGTTTTGGGGGATGTAAATGGCTCGCACTGCATAGCACGTGTTGTACTGACGTTTGGAAGATGGCATCAGAACTTATTCCCGTGTTGGTATTTCTAAATCAGTGGTTCTCCCACCTCCTCTCTGGAACCCCCCAGCTATAACACGTTTCAGAATGAATTACATAGGTAAAGGCATTTAATGTAACCCATACATAACACAGTGCTTCCCCTGAGAAACCTGGTCTGGCTCCGAGAACCTCTCATCTAAATCCGTGTTGGGGAATCAACCAATGGGGGTTCAGCGCTGAGCTAGCTAACGTGCTCACGACCGTGATATGCAAGGGCAGCCCTGATTGGTTGGAACCACGTCAACCATAAAACAATTGGCAAGAGCCTAAATCACCAGAACTTGTGCTGAGCTCAGCAACAAGTATACCCCCCCTGTACATAATTGTTTACTAGATACACACACACACACACACACACACCTGTTTCCGGCTCCGGGGATCCCATGGTTCCCGAGATCATTGCCACTAAAGGTAGCGTCCGTACAGTTCCTTCCAGGGCAATCGAAATGGAGGTTTGAATCTCTTGCATTAATTATGTGGGCCAATAGGAAGCCACAACATCATCTGTCGAGGCTTCCTATTGGCCCGCCTGACACAGAGGGTTTAAGTACAAGGAAGTACCTGGTGAGAATCCCAGAGAGCAGCACCGGCAGCCCCTGCCTCATGTACATGTAAACAGAATAAAGGGGGTGCGGAGGGGCTGCGAGGGGGGACTGGGCCTTTATAAATGAGCGAGAGGCTGCCAATTGTACAGGTTATTAAATGGCACAGTAGAAATGTTCCCTCTGATGGCGGTATTGGGAGTATATGCGTTTTTGTTGTTCCCGCGGCTCTGTAATGTGCTCATTTCTTGTGTAGGTCCTTTTTGTGGCTGTGAACTGCTGGTGGTACCAGGGCACGTGCAGGAAGCAGAGAAACTTCTTCTATTTCCCTGTCATTAACTTGTACCATAAAAGGTAATAAGCCAAATAAAGCAGCCGATTTCTGCATTAGTTGAAGTAAAACAATGTAGATCCTCTCGCTCGACTCAACTCCCCCCCCCCCCCCTCCTCCTCTCGCTCGACTCAACCCCCCCCCCCCCCGCCTCCTCTCGCTCGGCTCACCCCCCCCCCCCCCCCATCTCCTCACGCTCGGCTCACCCCCCCCCCCCCCTCCTCCTCTTGCTCGGCTCACCCCCCCCCCCCCCTCCTCCTCTCGCTCGACTCAAACCCCCCCCCCTGCCTCCTCTCGCTCGGCTCACCCCCTCCTCTTCTCCTCCTCTCCTTCAATAATATATATATTTATTTGTTTATTTGGAATTGCACTTAACAGAAAGTATTTGTGTCTGTCGCTGTTAAATGCGCTATAGTGCTGTCTGCAGTTATACTTGTGTCTATTTTTGCAGTTCTAGAACTTGTTTTTACATTTTGTGACATTGCTGAAAAACGATTCAAGTGCTTTTTACTTTGTTGCAATTTCAATAGCTGGTGCCTCCCAGATGGGTGCCTCCCAGATGGGTGCCTCCCAGATGGGTGCCTCCCAGATGGGTGCCCCTCACATGGGTGCCTCCCACATGGGTGCCTCCCACATGGGTGCCTCCCACATGGGTGCCTCCCAGATGGGTGCCTCCCAGATGGGTGCCTCTCAGATGGGTGCCTCCCAGATGGGTGCCCCTCAGATGGGTGCCTCCACCCAGATGGGTGCCTCCACCCAGATGGGTGCCTCCCCTTCTCATACGTACTGTAATATACAGTGAGGGAGTGGGATACATTTGTGGCCAGTCCGTTGTCTCCACCTCTTATGAGTCGTGTTGATGGTGCTGTGCGGTCTTCTTACAGACGGGATCCCCAGAGAACAGTCTCCCTCACTATTACATAAACCAGCGAAATCAACCCCCGCACCTCTTGCCGAGGGTCCCCTGGGGCCCTTTATTATACATAAACAAGACATGGCGGGCACACACCAAGCCCTACCTCGGGTGTAAACTAGTATTCCCTGGTGTATGATGTGTACATGGGCACGTGCTCCACCTTTAATGCTGCTCTTGTTTTGTAGCTTCGGCCCCATTGAATACAAAGGTCCGATGGTGGCGGATTATATTGAGACTTTTGTCCGGCGCGTGATGACCCCACTTCTGTACATTCCATCTCGGGCCAGACTGCGGGATTTCCTGTCGGACTACGAGGTACCTGTGCTTTGCGTTGTGTGTTTTGCATCTTTACCGTGAGGAGGAGGGGGGGGGGGGTGACAACCACATACACTCCCCATCACGCACACACACCGGGCGTACTCACTGTGGGTATTGGACGTTGGGAAGAACCTTTTTTAAACGCGACGGTGCAGTTCCCCTTCAGTGATTCCCAGCCAGGGTTTCGCGGACCCCTAAGGGATCGTGAGGTGTCGCCAAAGGGTTTGGCAAAAGAAAATCTGTAATGGGGTCTCCCGGGCAGTATAGTGGGGTCCTGAGGCCGTGGGGGGACTGCGCGCACTGTAAGGCCCCAAACTGCACCTTTGCGTGGGGGCGTATAGCTGTGAATTACAGCAGGACCTTCCAAAGTCGCTCCCCACAAGGATTTGTATCTGCAGCAAGGAATTGTGGGACGTGACTTTGGAATCTCCCACAGTGATTGACGGCTATACCCCCCATGCCAGGGGTTGCTAACTCCAGTCTTCAAGGGCCACCAAAAGGCCAGGTTTTAAGGATGTCCGTGCTTCAGCACAGGTGGCTTAGTCATTGAGCCATCTGTGCTGAATCAGGGATATCCATTAAACCTGACCTGTTGGTGGCCCTTGAAGACTGTCTTCCACCCCTTCCCCCGCCACAAGCGCATGGCGCTGTGCGGCCCGGGTTCGGTCACACGGTTCTGTAAGCAGTACTGATTGGGAAGCGCACGATCCCCTGAGCTGAGCGTGCTATTTTCGGCTGGGTGTAACCCCCTTGTTGCCGGAGATACTTTCCGCAGAAGGAAGCGCCAGTACCGCCCCCTCCATGGGAAACAAAGGGGGGGTTTCAATATTTGTTCCCTGGCGCCCAGTGGGGAAGCGTTATCTGTCGCGACTTGTTATTGACCAGCGGGATTAACAGTAAACACAAGGAAGTACCTTTCCTGGCGAGTATCGGGGACTCGGAGACCGATACGTTTCCGGGCTAAAGTGGATACACTCGCTGTGAAAACGCTGACACCTTTGGGGTAGGGAGCCTGTTTCAATTCCCAGCTCCCTGTGACCCTGGGGAAGTCACTTTATCCACCAACACAGGATTGGAAGCGCTGTGGGAAATTCTGTGTGCGACGTCCACTGCCGGCACCATATGAGAAAAGGGGAAAAAATCAGAATATTTCTATGTTTTCATTTAATAGCACTAATCCTCATGCAAGAGCGTCCACCTCCAGCAATTCCAGAATCCACCAGCAGAGGGTGCAAGTTCCGGTTGAGTATTGCAATACGAAGTGAATACAAATGTCCCTTGTGAGCGGGGCTGTCACCTTCTACTGAAGGCCAACCCGGGGGCAATAAAAAAACCATCCCCTTACTTAGCGGCGTCTCCCGACATCCCGCGGCAACTCTCCCTCCAACTGCAGGGAACATGGCTGCGTGGCGCAGCAACGTGACGCTGTGTAGCTTCAATTGCCACATTGATGACCCCTCTCTCCCTTGGGCTTCTCGCTTTCTTTCTCTAACCTCTTCTTTTGGCCTTCAACAGTGGCCTGCAGCCAGCACCCACAAGGATGGCCACTACTTAGACCTGGTTTTCACTAAAAACTTCTCTCTCTCCGATTTCTCCATTTCCCCTCTCTGACCATCACCTCATCTCATTCTCTCTCTCTCACTTCTCCCCATCTCCATCTCCATCTACCCCCTGGTTTTGCAGAGACCTGCGCTCTATTCACCTACCAGACTTTGAGTCCACTTTACGCTCCTCCCTCCTCTCTCAGCTCTGCTACAGACCCTGATAACCTGGTCAGGAACTACAACTCTGCCTTGTCCTCGTCTCTTGATCTACATGCCCCACTTTCTCTCTGCCGCACTCGCCCTTCTAACCCTAGACCCTGGCTAAATTCCCACACACGCATGCTGCGTTCCTGCGCTCGCTCCTCTGAACGCCTCTGGAGGAAATCTCATACTCTCGCAGACTTCCTTCACTACAAATTTATGCTATCCTGTTTCAACTCTGCCCTCTCGCAAGCTAAACAAGCCTACTTTTCTTCACTAATCAACATGCACAAGTCTAACCCACGCTGACTGTTCTCTGTCTTTGATACTCTACTCAAACCACCCTCAGCTGCCTCTCCTTCCTCCATCTCCGCTCAGGACTTTGCTGACTATTTCAAGGAGAAGGTGGAATCCATACGGCAGAACATCCGCTCTGTTTCTTCTTCCCATCCTACACCTCTTCCTAACTCTCCTCCTGCCTTCCTTGACTCGTTTTCCACTGTCTCAGAGGAGGATGTGTCACTGTTGATCGCCTCTTCTCCCTCTACCACTTGCCCTCTTGACCCCATTTCCTCCCATCTCCTAAAACCTCTTGCTCCTACTATAATCCCTACGCTCACACACATTTTTAACTCCTCCCTCTGCTCTGGAACCTTTCCATCCTCCTTCAAACATGCAACTGTCATACCATTACTCAAAAACAGCAAGCTTGACCCTACCTGTCTTTCCAACTATCGACCTGTCTCCCTCCTGCCTTTTGCCTTAAAACTCCTTGAATGTCTTGTATTCTCTCGCTTGCTCCATTTTCTCAACACCTATTCTCTCCTAGACCCTCTACAATCTGGCTTCCGCACTGCTCACTCCACCGAAACAGCCCTCACTAAAATAACAGACGACCTCCATGCTGCCAAAGACAGAGGTCATTACACTCTGCTCATATTACTCGACCTCTCTGCAGCATTTGACACAGTGGACTACCCTCTTCTCCTTCACATTCTCTTGACATACTCTTGGTATTCGGAACAAAGCTCTATCCTGGATCTCATCCTACCTCTCCCATCGTACTTTCAGTAGTGTCTCTTCTGCTAACACCTCCTCCTCCTCTATTGATCTCTCTGTGGGGGTACCCCAGGGCTCTGTCCTGGGATCTCTTCTCTTTTCTCTATACACACTCTCTAGGTGACCTAATAACATCTTTTGGGTTTCATTATCACCTCTATGCCGACGCCACACAAATATACTTTTCAACACCCGACCTTACACCTGCTGTACAACCAAAGTTTCTGAATGTCTCTCTGCTATATCATCCTGGATGGCCCTTCGACGCCTTAAACTCAACATGGCTAAAACAGAGCTCCTCATACTTCCTCCCAAACCTGGCCCTACTGCCTCCTTCCACATTACTGTTGGAACTACAATCATTCACCCAGTAGCCCAAGCACGCTGCCTAGGGGTCACACTCGACTCCTCTCTGACATTCGCCCCTCACATTCAAAACATTTCTAAAACTTGTTGCTTTTTCCTCCGCAATATCACAAAGATACGCCCTTTCCTCTGTTGCTCGACTGCTAAAACTCTGACTCAGGCTCTCATTCTCTCCCGTCTTGATTACTGTAACCTCCTGCTGTCCGGCCTTCCTGCCTCTCGCCTGTCTCCCCTACAATTTATCCTAAATGCTGCTGCCAGAATCACTCTGCTCTTTCCTAGATCTGTCTCGGCGTTTCCCCTCCTGAAATCCCTCTCCTGGCTTCCGATCAAATCCCGCATCTCACACTCCATTCTTCTCCTCACTTTTAAAGCTTTACACACTTCTGCCCCTACTTACATCTCAGCCCTAATTTCTCGTTATGCACCATCCAGACTCTTGCGTTCTTCTCAAGGATGTCTTCTCTCTACCTCCTTTGTATCTAAACCCTCTCCCGCCTTAAACCCTTCTCACTGACTGCCCACACCTCTGGAATGCCCTTCCCCTCAGTACCCGACTAGCACCCTCTCTATCCACCTTTAAGACACACTTGCTTAAAGAAGCATATGAATAGCACTGTGGATAATCCTGAACACATGATACATAAAGCTTGGCCCCCTGCAGACGCACTTACCAGAACTCCCTCCTACTGTCTCTGTACGTTCTCCCTACCCACCAATTAGATTGTAAGCTCCTCGGGGCAGGGACTCCTCTTCCTTAATGTTACTTTAATGTCTAAAGCACTTATTCCCATGATCTGTTATTTATATGATCTGTTATTTATTTGATTACCACGTGTATTACTACTGTGAAGCGCTATGTACACTAATGGCGCTATATAAATAAAGACATACAATACAGTACACGTAGCATCCCGTTGTCATGGCAACGCCGCGCAGCCATGTTCACTGCAGTTGTAGGGGAATTGCAGAAGAATACTGGAGACGCCTCCGCCACCCGCAGGTTGACGGGCTAAACCCGGAGAGGTGGCAACCCTGCGTGTGCGCACATTCATGTCTCAGTCAGGTCTGCAACCCGGTCTTTCTCCATTATCTCTTAGCATGCAGCGCTTCCACTGCCGCCAGGGATTCTGGGTAATTACATGCAAATGAGCACACAGTGCAATATGAAGACAAATCTTTGGCATTTCATCCTATATATAACATAACGTGCTAGATACAGGAGCTACTCACACGGGAGGTCTGTGTTGCGTTCATACCATTGTTTGAATGTGTCGGAGGTGGGGGTCCCTGCAGCTGAACCTCGTTAATTTAAGCTCTGCGGTTCCCATGATGCGTGCCGGGGAATGTGCCGCTGGTGCTTCCTGGTTGTTTAAATCTCCCACGTCTCGTCGGCCAATAGGAAGCCTCAACGGATCATGTCGCGGCTTCCTATTGGCCCGCGGGACGCAGGGATTTAAACTTTCACTTTCTTTTCCGCCTGAGAGTAACAACCGCCGGCGTGTTCTCTGGTTAGTATCGGCTGAAGCAGGGGGTCTCCGGAGCCGAAATTCAGCTCCAGAGACCCCGTGCTTCCCCGACTTAAACCAATTCTGTAAGGGGAACTGCTATTCCAAAAATATTTGAGATATTCTAAAATCTAGGCCCTGCATGTGTCACTAAGGGAAGCACTTATCCCCTCTCCTTGTGCATGGACATTGTTGATACCATTGATAACATGGCAATGCGTTGGCATGGGAAGCCAACCGCAGGACCTCTCTGCTTCAGCACAGCTGGCTCAATCAGTGGCTCAGTCATTATGATTGAGCCACCTGTGCTGAAGCAGGGATATCCTGAAAACCTGACCTGTTGGGGGACTTGAGGACTGGAGTTGTGCTCCCCTGGGTTAACCCATTCAAGGCCTGTCTAGCATTGCCGTGCTCTCTACTACAGACGGGGTTAACCAATGCAGCATGCTTCACGTTGAAGGAGGTGCACTATGATTGGAAATTGGTTAGGAATGACGACCCGCTCTTTAAAGGTCTGTGTACTTTGTAAGCCTGATGGGGATGTTAATTTGCCATGAGCTTGATGTGGTTTCCATGCAGCGAGCGGCCTGGCTAACTAACCATTGTTCCTGCAGCCCGGGGTTCTCGGCTACTTTGAGTTCAATGCCTCCCCTCAGCCTCCCGCTTACCTGACGTACTTCAGTTCTGCGTTACATTCATTACAGAAAGGTAAGACCGTCTCTCTGGCCGCCATGTATATTGTCCGCAGTGACCGCTCTGCGCGTTCATGGGATATAAATTCCCCATAGAAGTCGATGAGGATTTGTTTTCCGGGAAATGACCACTTTGCCGTATATAGTATTTACACCCTGGTGCCTCTGTGCTATGTCACGGGAGTAGGGTGCACGTACCTGCGCCAGGTCCACCCTGTTTGATTTGGGGGAAACAATGGGGCAAGCCTTACAATGACACGGAGTGTGAAACAGGGGAGCCTGGTCCAGTCCCCGGTGTCGGCTCCTTGTGACGTTGGGCAAGTCACTTTATCTCCCTGTGCCTCAGGCACCAAAAACAGATTGTAAGCTCTGCGGGACAGGGGCTGTCTGTAACAATCCTGTGTGCTGCGTACTGTGCACTATACTGTAACTGTGAAGCGCTATATATGAATTAAAGTTTATTATTATTATTACATTTACGTCCAGTAGCCTGACTAGTCGCCCAGTTTGGGACTTGGTGAACAGGCCGCTGGTGGTGTTATTTCACAAGCTGGGTTATGAAACTGACACGTTGCTATAACGAGAAAGGTCAGTTTCATCGTCACACTGATAACTCCAGCTGTGCTGAAGCAGTGGTTCCCTTGAAGGTTGAGCTAATGCTTTCCAATTTCACACTGGCCTGAGTCCCTCGGGTCGCAGCGAGAAACTGATTACTGTAAATGCCAGGCTCCTGTGTGAGATAATGAATGGCCCGTGGAAATGTCAGTGGCGGCTGTCAGCAGGCGGCTCTGGAACATGGCTCTCTTCCCGCCGTCTCCCTCTGCAGCTGAGGGCGTGACGCGCTCTCTGCGAGCAGTCAGCAGTCTGAGCTACAGGGGGTATGTTTGGCGATCTCTACTTTCCCATTCGCTCTGCTAATGTTATATAAGTAAAGGATGGCGCTGTTTAAAATGTGTATTCCAAGCCATTTGGTTTTTTTTAATAATGGGTGGGGGAAGCAGAGGGTCTCGGGAGCTGGGCCGCATTAATGTCAGCTCCATGAACCCCCCTGCCCCCTGAGATACTTACTGGGAAAAGCGCTGCAGGTACTTCTGGGTTTTGTTTAAATCCCCCGGTGCCATCTGGGCCCAATGGGAAGCACTGCTCCATTTTGCCTCCCCTGGGGGGGGCTGATCCAGAAGCACGTTCCCTGGTAAGTATCTCTGGGGAAGATTGTGCCCCAGCGGGAGACTTTGCAGGTCGGACAGCTGGGGGGCGCTCTTCCCCGGCCGTCCTGTGCCGCTCCTGCTGCGCTCACATGGTCCTCGGTTCTCTTCCGCCGCCGCTGTCCTCTGCTGCCCTGCTCCGCTGAAGTCAGGTGGGTGAGGGGTGGAGGAGGAGGAGGGGGGTGAGGGGTGGGGGAGGGGGGGGGAGGGGTGAGGGGGGGGGGTGAGGGGGGGGTGAGGGAAGGTGGAGGGGGGGGAGGAGGGGGAGGGAGGAGGGGGGGGTGAGGGAGGAGGGGGAGGGAGGAGGGGGGGTGAGGGAGGAGGGGGGGGTGAGGGGTGGGGGAGGAGGTGAGGGGTGGGGGAGGAGGGGGGCGAGGGGTGGGGGAGGTGATAGGAGGAGGGGAGGTGAGAGGTAGCGCACGCCATTTAAAAAAAAACACTTTTGGGGGGGGGGGGCAAGAGCCCCTTTCTTGTCTGGTGAGTATCTTTTTGTATAATTTGTTTATCCCTGTATATGTATCTATATCTCCATCCACCCCTGCAAACACAGCCACAATAATGACAATTGTAAGGCAGTAGACGCCAGTTCAGTGACGCAGGAAATATGTCCATGCTGCCGCCCCCTGAATAAAACATCATTGTATAAATGTCATTATTTTTGTTAAAATTCTCACGTGTCGTCGGATGAAAGTACTTAGCAATCCTTCTGCTTGATTATATTGTCACCGTGTTACACGTGACTGAACAGAACCCCGGTCCTTAATGTATCTGCACCCTCCCAAAATGTATCTGCACCCTCCCAAAATGTATCTGCACCCTCCCAAAATGTATCTGCACCCTCCCAAAATGTATCTGCACCCTCCCAAAATGTATCTGCACCCTCCCAAAATGTATCTGCACCCTTCCAAAATGTATCTGCACCCTTCCAAAATGTATCTGCACCCTCCCAAAATGTATCTGCACCCTTCCAAAATGTATCTGCACCCTCCCAAAATGTATCTGCACCCTCCCAAAATGTATCTGCACCCTCCCAAACTGACTTCTGCTGCCACATTGCAGACGCGACCAGGAGAGACCGAGTTAAGAATAAAGACGCCGCTAAGCTTATTCCTGACTCGCGCTCTGGTTGTCATGGCAACGCAAGGACCTTATTAGCAGATACACTAAAATGGGAAGATAATATAAAATTAGCATAATAAAGGTTTTTACAGGAAAAACGGTCACGTAGACTTGTGGTTTATTGCTGTGCAAGGAAACGCGCCCACTGATCTGGTCCAAAACCGTTGTTTTTTGGTGGTGGGGGATTTACTACACTGGATCCTGGTCACGTCTTATACTGTGAAATCCTCCCGTAAATTCCCGTTTTTGCTGAGATGTTGCCGCGACATTTTAATATCGTCAAGATTTAGAGAGGAGCGAGTTGCGTTTCTTTGGACGTGGGCAACCCCGATCCTGCAAAATGTGGTTAAATCACGCTGAATAAATAAGCAAGAAAAAAACAGGGACGCGCAAAACTAATAACAGAACCGTAGCAAGAAACAGGTTACCGTATCAATAGTAATGACTAAACTCTCCCTGCAGCTGGCCCCCATCTCTCACCCAGAGAGAGAAAAGTCACACACGCCAGAAAAGGACCTAGAGCGCACAGGAGAGAAAAGACAAAAACAGAACATCGTGTAGTCTGCTTTGGTAGAGAAACCCTGCTAAATAAAGGTCCACACTGACAGAATAAAAGATCAATATGGGCAGTGATCATCAACTCAGAAGAACTGGCCCGAGAACCCCTCCTTCAGGTATCAGCTGGGCTCGTCTGCCAAACGTATTACCCCGATGAGATCCTCCTGTAATAATGGTCTCCCGAGACAGCACACCGCCCCTATGGCTTTTACACAGGGGTATGCATCCAGATAAGGAACCAAACCAGGATGTACTGACGTACAAAACAATTTAATGAGTAAAATAGAAACACACAAAGGATGTGTCCACTGGAGTACTCCACACCGGTACCTCTGACACAGAAATAAGTCCCACGCACCACCAGCTCAACTCCGACGCCTTAGCCTGTGTGGGGGGTCCCACGGAGTGTACTCCTGCAGCTTGAAAGGAGGAACCGCCCGCGTCCCTCACTGCCTGCAGCTCTGTGCACCCCACACAATGCTTCCGCGTCACGGGATGAGTGTACCTCGCGTCCCGCGAGACTTCAGTGCATCGTTTCCAAAAGTACCTTCTTGGTGCGTTTCCTTCCTCCACAGTACACACCATACACACCAGACACACCAGACACACAGTACACACAGTACACACCATACACACCAGACTCCTCTGCCCAGTGTGTACTGTGGAGGAAGGAAACACAAGATATATTCTGAAAGTGCAGTCCTGCCCAATGTGTTTCAATAGATGGAAATCCTTTAGCAACACACACATCCCCTCTGTAAAAATGTTTTGTGCGGAAGGTTTGTGTAGCCGGGGTATTAGAATCTATTTTTTATTTTTATTTAAACAGTGAAATAAAAAGCGAATCCTTCCTGCAGCCACAAAAAGTTAAATTCCACACGGAAGACGCAGAATCACTTTACCTTTCTGCCAACATTGATGCTTTCGATCATTGCTACTCTCGTGCGTTCATATTTTATTTTTTGTACGCTTGTAAATTCTATGAAAAAAATGCTGGTCAATCTCTCCGCCCTCGCTATTTCTCCTTCTGCTCGAGCACTGCTTCTGTCTGAGCAAATTCCCACCCCAACTATTAAGCTGACTTCTCGTTTTTTTTAGACGAGATTTTTAGATTTATTGCAATATTAGCTATTTTATTGTTTCAAAATAACATTTTGCTTTGGGGAGCCAGCTACCCTCTAATATAAACCAATACAGGTTGCGCATTCTCCCTTCCAAGCCTTAATAGCAGTGTTTCTGAGCGAGGGTCCTATATCCCTAACTCTGTGAGATGATACATTATTCTGCATTGCCGATTAAAGCCCCAGTCTGCGCTGATCACCATATTTTGGTGGGTGTGCCCTGGGCCATATCTACGTCACGGGGTCTGGCACCCTGGGTTCCCCATGACGTAGTAGCTACGTCCCCTAAAAAAATGCTACTTTTCTTAGGGGAAATGATGTCCTGCACTGCTACGAAACGCCGGACACATCTGCACTGACGACGCAGAAGAAGGGCGACTCTTCCCATTCCGTCACCAGTGGCGAAGCAATCGCGAGTGCCCAATGCACCGCAGCACGGCGGCCCCTCTGGGACTCTAAGGGTTAAGAGATCCCTTGCCCCTTCGAACGCTGTTCTTTTTCCAATCTCGCGCACCGTTCAGGAGACGGAAGCGTTTGAAAGATGTAGTGTTCAGGAGGTTAAAACGGAGCTCTCCCCGAGACCCCGACCACGGTGACCCCAGAAGCCAGATATTCAGGAACTTGTGATTTTCCACACTTAAAAAAAAAAAAAAACATAAAATAAATACGCAGGGGGACGAGGTACCGACGTGAGTTACTCGCCTTGGCTTCTTGGGCCGGGAAGAAATAGCTTCTTTAAAGCTTTATGTTCCAACACTAATGGTAAATCCATGTCAAGTTTTTAACACTCATTATGATAACCTTGTAAATGTGGATTTTAGTAGCAATTGGGTATTTCATGGCCGTTTCTAGCAAGTTTTATAGGCGCTTCAATGAACGTTACTATAAACTATTAATAAAATGGCCGGGTACTCCTGCGACTAATTCATAGAAATCGGGGTTCCTTGCGGAAAAAGTAGTTGTGCGTTTCAGAGAGATTTGTTGGGGTGGCAGTTTTAATCTAGCACCCCTAATTTGCTAAATATCTCAATTATAATCACTAACTATTCTGAAAATCAGCTACTGGAGATTTCCCCGTGATTATCATGGTTGACCAATAGCAAAGTATTCCTGCGATGGCCCTATTAAGAGATGTATTATATTTACCGCATGCATAATATTTAAAGGCACGTTCTTGTATAGCGCTGCTAGTTTTACATAGCGCTTTACAGAGACATATTGCAGGCACAGTCCCTGCCCCGTGGAGCTTACAATCTATGTTTTTGGTGCCTGAGGCACAGGGAGATAAAGTGACTTGCCCAAGGTCACAAGGAGCCGACACCGGGAATTGAACCAGGTTCCCCTGCCTCACACTCGGTGCCAGTCAGTTACTCACTGAGCCGCTCCCTCTCTGTGGACATATGACTATGTAACTGTAACTACTTAAGATTAATTATACTATTCTGCTTTTTAAAAATCCCGACGCAAAGTGAACCCACACAGAAAATGTAAGGGGCTCCCTCCCCCCCGTCTGTGATGTCCTTA